>NW_026057577.1:85632380-85932380 GCF_023721935.1 Panthera uncia
CGCTTGACTCCGGAGACTCCCTTCTGCTAATCCTCTGGCGGTTTTCTCGAATAAGATTAATTATATTGTTTTTGGAGTGTTTTTAAAATTTCTGCTGAAAAGGGGTATATATGTTACTACCATTATCAATCAAATTTAACATGACACTAAATAAATATTTCTGATCCTATGACCTACTTAAACAAGTCTAGGATGTTTGTGATTGCTAGATTTAGAATGCTTTCAATCTTAGGGCTCTATCCTGGTTCTTACCATTGGAGCAATGTGACTAGATCTACAATGAAGAAGCTGTTCCAGGTCTGAGTTTTGTCATATTTTAGTTATTGTAATGTAAAGTTACCTATAAATTTCTGTAAAGGTTTTTGTTGAATAATTTAATTTACTAGAGAATGCCTTTATCTTTTAAAAAATTTTTGTAAGTGTGAAAAGAAGAAAGAGGCCTGTTACTGTCTTCTCATTTAGTTGAAGAACCACACATTGTGATTTGCTAATCATTCTGTTTGTTAGTTTTTAATGTCTATTCATTTTTCCTTATACTCTTATGAGTTAACTATTGGAGTATATAAATATGTTGTGGGAGAATTTGAAAGGTTGCTCTGGATTAAACTGTAAAATATACACAGGCCTCCTCCCCAATTCTTGGTAGGTGAATCTTCAGGACATCTTCATTGCAGGATTTCTGTGTTCCTCCATTCTAAAATAGAGTTAATACCATTTATGCCACTGGATAAACTGAAGATTACCTGTTGTTGTCTCTTTCTACCTGGCCTTGGGGAACACACAAAACTGACCATGGGCCATTCATATTCCATTTGTACGTGAGAGAGATGTCTGGGTCAATCTGAGTTAAACATATGCATCTCTTAAATGCTGCCATAGCCACTTTTAACCACTCATGAATATCCTCTAAAAGTGAAGTCAAGGTCACCTTTGGTCAGTGACAGAGAGTAAAATAATAAATCACTAGCTCAAATAGACTTTTTGGGCCCAATTGAGGTCTCCAAACACATTAACGAAAGTAACTTGCGGATAACAAGCTGTGTCAAGTGAAGTGAAACTTCTTTAAGCATTCTGTCAGTTGAAACCTATTGATTTTCATAGGAACTATTAAGCCAGGTTTCCTGGAATAGGAACAGGGATATTTCTATTCAGTTTGTGACAGGTAAATGTCTACAAGAGAAAAGAGGTAGTGGGGTGGAATGTTAAAACCTTGGCCTGGTTTGTATGCTTTCCCATTCAGAGATTCACTTTGAAATCTGAACATTCTTGCAGAGAATTAGTTGTTGAAGTGTGATATGTTTTCTTTTTTGATAGAAACGCTGTGAGAATCTGTCTCAATTCAGCTTGCTTATCAGTCCTCTCATTATATTGAGCTGTCTTCAGGATATTTTGTTGCCTTTTAAAAAATAAACACCATAATTCAGACAAGGAGCTGCAGAGGGTGGTGGGAGGTGAGAGAGAAGGAGAGACTGAGAATATAGGCACGTCCCCGTGTGCTGTTGCCTGAAAGAAAACACACTTTGCAGTGACGCCATCCACTCAGGCTATCACATTTAAGCCTCTAGTACTTTTATAAGTAGTGGGCGGCTGGATCTGAAGTGATCTTCTTCCTTTACGTGCAGTCTATGAAGCAGAAAAAAAGAGATGCGTAACTAGCCGCAACAGAGGAAATCTTACAGAAAGAGCTTATGTTGCCATTCCATGGTAGAAGAAAGAGACTAGAAACTTCTCAGAGAGCTGAATCGGAAAGGCCTTGTAACCACAGAAGAGGTACTGGGAGCAGGGAAGTTGACAGAAGCCAAGGTCAGAAGATCAGAGGTGGGGACTGGTGCCCGATGGGCCACAATCAGAGAACTCAGAGGGCTGGCAGGAACACAGCCTACAGCCTCAGAACAAACTTGGGATTTGTAGCTTGCAAAGAAGGGGAGAAGCTATAATATTAGTGTTACCAGGGAAAAACATTTCAATAAATTTTGATTTTTATATTTATAGTACCACATTGAATGATGGTCAAAGCCAACTAGACAATATAAAAAGAGAGGTGAGAAAGAAGGCAAAAAAAAAAAAAAAAAAAAAAAAAGGATCAAGTCATAGAACTCCAAAACCATTAATCTGCTAAAAAAGAGGGAGTGAATGACTTTGTGCAGAGGATATTAGTTAGAAGGGATTCAAATAATTTTCAGTATTGAATTAGCTTTCAACTGCTTTTTTTTAAAGTAAGAATTCTCAAATCAACATATGCCACTTCAGTAGTTTTAACAGTAAAGGAGCATAATGCCAATAAGAATGGTGCCCACATTTAATTATTAAATATATTTGGCCCTTTTCACATGTTAACACAAAGTACCCCATGGGAGTATCTTACTTATGGAAGTTTTAGAAAAGAGATGTGTCCAAAGTACACAATAGCATATAGAACTTTAACCCAGGGCTTTTGAGTCCCAAATTTTGGTCCTTTCTATTTATACCAGCTAGATCCTGATAGAAGAAAGACCAAAAAAAGACAAAAAAATGGTAGGAATGATCATGGTCCAGATCTGAGACTGAAACTGGACGTTGCTAATCTGATAAAGGATGAAAAAGCCTTTGTTGACACAGACACAGAGAAACTGCGTGCATTTCTAAGTCATACTGTGAAACAAAGGCAAATAATACTCCCTATGTGCAGAGAACACAGGCAACATATTTATTTTCCAAATGCTGTTAAAAGCTTAGTTTGATGAGTCTCAGCACACAATATTCAGTAACAAATGAAAGAAGAATCACTGGAGAGTGTGTAATATACAGACCACATACCTTGCTTGGTGTGAATCTCTTTGCTCTTTGTCTTAATGGTAGATGGAATGCAGTGACCCGGGCTGTGGCTGTGTGTATGGAATTCTAGTTTCTTCTCTGCTGCAAGGATAAATTCATATTTATCTCTACCCCAGAAATCTGAAAAATGTATCAAATGGATTGTTATATCTACAGTGCCTCCTCCCACCCCTACCACAAATACCAAGTTGTCATTGGGAGAATTTTTTTTTTTTTTCTGAGACTTTGGTATCAGAATAGTCTGGACTTATTTTTTCCATAATAACACCAGGACACATTTGAGTGTTGTGATCAACCCTGTGTAAAGGTGGGGCATACATAATAAAGTACTATACACTGTGAATGATTTTTTTTCATCAATAAAGCAGATCCAAGATTACCATCCTCACCTTTTAAATTGTGACATTTTTATAAAGGGAAATGTGGATGAGTGTCAGAATTTACCTACCACATTTATATCTGCAAAAAAAAAAATTGAAATATCCTCTATTTCTATGACAATTAAAATTTTTCCTGAGACTGGTGCCACTGGATATGTGGGGTAAAGGTACTTAAAATTTCCAGTCCAAGATATCTTAGTTTTTTCTCATTTAAGACTCTCTTTTAGTTTAGAAGAGTTTCTTTAGGGTAAATGTTCAGTGTACGTTTATCCATCTCCAAGCTGTTTCTCCCTTGTCCTATTCTTTTGATGCTTTCTTAAGTACTCCATGGGAGCATGGTGTCTACAGCAAGGGTGAAGTAACCCATGCACCACCGCCATTACCAGCTGCTGGCACCACTGAACACCTGACTGGGTGAGGGCACCAGCAGCTGTAGACAGCTGGGGATACATCATAGGGTTGAATAATGGTCAGACAGTCAGGGACAGGACCAGACCAGCCAGGCAGCACAAAGTCAGAGATCAGCCCAGCCCATGAATCACGGGCCCCTTTCCACTGCCTTCTCTGAACCTGACAGTCCTGGAAGGTATCAGAGGGGGAGCAATGCTAGGACCATTATCATGGAATGTTGTGCATGTCTACCCAATTACTCATGCATGGGACTTTTAAACACGGAGCCACTTGGCCTGGAAGAGACTTAATGGGAGTACATGGAAGATGAGCACATCACTCTAAAGTAAAAGATGTTGAGAAGAACTGAGCTGACACACTTTAGCTTCCGATTTCTGGAAGCATTTGGTCTCTTCAGAAAAGCAAAGCTCTGGGGTTAACTCATGTTAAGATGTTTCTTCAGCAAGGGAGCCAAATCCAGAGACACAAACACTGCCCTGGAGCAACACCAACAATGGAATTTTTTTCAAACCTTAAATCATTAAGATTTCTACTCTCTATGGGGCATCTGGGTAGCTCAGTCGGTTAAGCATCTTGGTTTCGGGTCAGGTCAGGATCTCACGGTTTTGTTGGTTCGAGCCCCACGTTGGCCTCCTCTGTGCTGACAGTGCAGAGCCTGCTTGGGATTCTCTGTCTTCTCTTTCTGCCCTTCCCCACTTGCACTGTCTCTGTCTTGAAATAAATAAACTTTAAAATTAAAAAAAAAAAAAAGACTTCTACTCTCTCTTTCTTTATGACCCCAGCCCCAGAGCATGATTATATTGCTTTTGGGGTCATTTAAAATCTTTTTTGTCAGTAACATATCCTTTTTTTTTTAAAGGAAGTTTTTAGCATCCTTGAACAATATTTACGAGCATATTTGAAAGTCTTAATTATCTTAGAAAGAACAGTTAAGGAGCTAAAGCTTCTAAGAATGTCCAGGTATTCCCCTATTCAAAGCATACCCTCATAAGGAATTCAACCCCAAGATGTAACTGATGAGATTTAAAATACTAATGTTTATAAGAGTATTTTTTGTTTTCATTATTTGAGAGAGTACAAAGTCATCAACTTCTTAAATATCTAATTAGTCAGTTTTATAACCGATGGATGATCACTTGTTTTAGGATTAAATGGATAGCTCAGGGTCTCCAGGGTATACACTGTTCTGCCCCACACTTCACATGGTTTGAGAATTGTGTACCTGAATCATTGCTGTCAAACTGAAAGAAATTTAAAACCAAAACTGAGTTTTGTGTTTCCATCCTTTTTTGGTACTTTTAAAAGTACTTTGAAAAGTACTGCCTTAGTCCTGAGAGGAAAATACATTGCAATCCAGGCCTATCTCAAGAAACAAGAAAAATCCCAAATACAAAATCTAACAGCACACCTAAAGGAAATAGAAGCAGAACAGCAAAGACAGCCTAAATCCAGCAGAAAAAGAGAAATAATAAAGATCAGACCAGAAATAAACAATATAGAATCTAAAAAAAACTGTAGAGCAGATCAACGAAACCAAGAGTTGGTTTTTTGAAAAAATAAACAAAATTGATAAACCTCTAGCCAGACTTCTCAAAAAGAAAAGGGAGATGACCCAAATAGATAAAATCATGAATGAAAATGGAATTATTACAACCAATCCCTCAGAGATACAAACAATTATCAGGGAATACTATGAAAAATTATATGCCAACAAACTGGACAACCTGGAAGAAATGGACAAATTCCTAAACACCCACACTCTTCCAAAACTCAATCAGGAGGAAATAGAAAGCTTGAACAGACCCATAACCAGTGAAGAAATTTAATCAGTCATCAAAAATCTCCCAACAAATAAGAGTCCAGGACCAGATGGCTTCCAAGGGGAGTTCTACCAGACGTTTAAAGCAGAGATAATACCTATCCTTCTCAAGCTATTCCAAAACATAGGGAAGGAAAACTTCCAGACTCATTCTATGAAGCCAGCATTACTTTGATTCCTAAACCAGACAGAGACCCAGTAAGAAAAGAGAATTCCAGGCCAATATCCCTGATGAATATGGATGCAAAAATTCTCAGTAAGATACTAGCAAATCGAATTCAACAGCATATAAAAAGAATTATTCACCATGATCAAGTGGGATTCATTCCTGGGATGCAGGGCTGGTTCAACATTCGCAAATCAATGTGATACATCACATTAATAAAAGAAAGATAAGAACCATATGATCCTGTCAATCGATGCAGAAAAGGCCTTTGACAAAATTCAGCATCCTTTCTTAATAAAAACCCTCGAGAAAGTCGGGAAAGCAGGAACATACTTAAAGATCATAAAAGCCATTTATGAAAAGCCCACAGCTAACATCATCCTCAATGGGGAAAAACGGAGAGCTTTCTCCCTGAGATCAGGAACACAACAGGGATGTCCACTCTCACCACCGGTGTTTAACATAGTGTTGGAAGTTCTAGCATCAGCAATCAGACAACAAAAGGAAATCAAAGGCATCAAAATTGGCAAAGATGAAGTTAACCTTTCACTTTTTGCAGATGACATGATATACATGGAAAATCCGATAGACTCCACCAGAAGTCTGCTAGAACTGATACCTGAATTTAGTAAAGTTTCAGGATACAAAATCAATGTACAGAAATCAGTTGCATTCTTATACACTAATAATGAAGCAACAGAAAGACAAATAAACTGATCCCATTCACAATTGCACCAAGAAGCACAAAATACCTAGGAATAAATCTAACCAAAGATGTAAAAGATCTGTATGCTGAAAACTATAGAAAGGCTGATGAAGGAAATTGAAGAAGATATAAAGAAATGGAAAAACATTCCGTGCTCATGGATTGGAAGAATAAATATTGTCAAAATGTCAATACTATCCAAAGCTATCTACACATTCAATGCAATCCCAATCAAAATTGCACCAGCATTCTTCTAGAAACTAGAACAAGCAATCCTAAAATTCATATGGAGCCACAAAAGGCCCCGAATAGCCAAAGTAATTTTGAAGAAGAAGACCAAACCAGGAAGCATCACAATCCCAGACTGTAGCCTCTACTACAAAGCTGCAATCATCAAGACAACATGGTATTTGCACAAAAACAGACACATAGACCAATGGAATAGAATGGAAACCCCAGAACTAGACCCACAAACATATGGCCAACTAATCTTTGACAAAGCAGGAAAGACTATCCAATGGAAAAAAGACAGTCTCTTTAACAAATGGTGCTGGGAGAACTGGACAGCAACATGCAGAAGATTGAAACTAGACCACTTTCTCACACCATTCACAAAAACAAACTCAAAACGGATAAAGGACCTGAATGTGATACAGGAAATCATCAAAACCCTAGAGGAGAAAGCAGGAAAAGACCTCTCTGACCTCAGCCATAGCAATTTCTTACTTGACACATCCCCAAAGGCAAGGGAATTAAAAGCAACAATGAACTACTGGGACCTTATGAAGATAAAAAGCTTCTGCACAGCAAGGGAAACAACCAACAAAACTAAAAGGCAACCAACGGAACGGGAAAAGATATTTGCAAATGACATATCAGACAAAGGGCTAGTATCCAAAATCTATAAAGAGCTCACCAAACTCCACACCCGAAAAACAAATAACCCAGTGAAGAAATGGGCAGAAAACATGAATAGACACTTGTCTAAAGAAGACATCCGGATGGCCAACAGGCACATGAAAATTTGCTCAACATCGCTCCTCATCAGGGAAGTACAAATCAAAACCATACTCAGATATCACCTCACGCCAGTCAGAGTGGCCAAAATGAACAAATCAGGAGACTATAGATGCTAGCGAGGATGTGGAGAAACGGGAACCCTCTTGCACTGTTGGTGGGAATGCAAACTGGTGCAGCCACTCTGGAAAACAGTGTGGAGGTTCCTCAAAAAATTAAAAATAGACCTACCCTATGACCCAGCAGTAGCACTGCTAGGAATTTACCCAAGGGATACAGGAGAACTGATGCATACAGGCACTTGTACCCCAATGTTTATAGCAGCACTCTCAACAATAGCCAAATTATGGAAAGAGCCTAAATGTCCATCAACTGATGAATGGATAAAGAAATTGTGGTTTATATACACAATGGAGTACTACATGGCAATGAGAAAGAATGAAATATGGCCCTTTGTAGCAACGTAGATGGAACTGGAGAGTGTTATGCTAAGTGAAATAAGCCATACAGAGAAAGACAGATACCATATGGTTTCACTCTTATGTGGATCCTGAGAAACTTAACAGAAACCCATGGGGGAGGGGAAGGAAAAAAAAAAGAGGTTAGAGTGGAAGAGAGCCAAAGCATAAGAGACTCTTAAAAACTGAGAACAAAGTGAGGGTTGATGGGGGGTGGGAAGGTGGGGAGGGTGGGTGATGGGTATTGAGGAGGGCACCTTTTGGGATGAGCACTGGGTGTTGTATGGAAACCAATGTGACAATAAACTTCATATATTGGGAAAAAAAAAAAAAAGAAAAGTACTGCCTTGACCACATAAAAATCACTGAAAGCCACTGATGCTGGTAGGCTGGGTCTGTGGACCCAGAGAGAGGGTCCAGCCAAGAGGGTCCCTGGCTGCATGCAGGATAGAAATCAAACGTGAGCCGGCAAGAGGTGAAAGCAGAGTTTATTGAAGGTATAGGGAGAGTGCAGGTATAGAATGTTTGGAAGACTCAGAAAGGAAAGGAGGGAGTCTCATCTTTGTTTGGGGTCTGGGGATTTTTTATTGAGGATTGTGATCTGGTGTACCTATTGTCTCAGGAATCCAGGAACCACCTAGAACAAAGATGATGCCCCGGGTGTTATTCTATGGAGCCAGGGGGCTTTGGCCTCGAGATGTCTATTGCTGGTGGTCTGGAATATACATATGATAGCTGTGTCTGGTCATTCTCACCTGGTCCATCCTTAGATGTTCTCTATTCTAGAGAAGTCATTAACTTCTTGCCCCTTACACAGAGGACATGCGCCAGTTGCACTGAGACATGTGCAAAGTAGAGGTGCAGGTCCTAGCAAGAATAGAAGCAGGAAAAGGACCAAAAAGCAAGCTTTTATGCATTCCTTCAGTTTCGCTATCTCAGCAGTAAAAGGGAATGATGCACTTTGTTCATTTCTATAGGAACTTTTTGATGTCTGTAGGGCATTGCTGATACCCAGCTCTGGAGTAACTCAGGTGTGACCTCAGCGGCCAACAGTGATTAATAAACATTAGAAATTGGTTTTAAAACCTCCGTGGAGCTTAACCAAAGAAGTACAGCTCTTATCCCAATCTTCAAAAATAGTGAAGGAAGGCATTTAAATGTAAATGCAAACAGATATCAGTTCCCCTCTTTGATTACCCTCGAATAAGGAGATTATATTGGATAGAGTTTAGGATTTTGATGAAACTGTCTTTCACTGAAAAGAAGAACAAAACTGTATTTCAAGTTTATTAGACATTTTTTCCTTCCTAGGATGGCACTCTCATAAATCCCAATATTTCTAAATTTAGTTTATTTCCATTGCAGTAATTTTTATGGGAAAATATAGAAAAATGAAAATAGAAGACTAGGAAATATTTACTTTACTTTTACAAGATCCTTTCAGGAAAGGCACTGAACATCTACCATGAGCCAGGAGATTTCTTTATATATTTTAAGTTACTCCTTACAACAATGATACTGTAAGTAGCAATTATTATATCCATGTTATCTATGAATAAATTGAAATATCCTCAGACAAGATAAATGATTTTATCAAGGACTTAATGGCGGAACCAGAATTCAAGTTGCATTTTGAAATAAAGTACAGCCATGGAACTTCATTACAGAATGATTTATATGAGTAGCAAATTGTAAGAAATCATAAGTATCTAATGATAAATATAGCCATTGATGACACCAGGCCATTAGGAAGCTGTTTTACATTCTGCTTGTGAATATCAGGTGACCATAAAGTTTTATGATATTTTTCATGAAAATTAAAAGAAACAAAACTGTATCTCCACATTTGAAGTATGTAAAGAAATATTCAGAGTTTAAAGAGTTGAAAGAAAGTGAACCAGAATACTAGCGATAGTTGTGTTACAACAGTGGGTATGTTCCTCACTCTTACGTTTTCAACATTTTTTTTTTTATGTGACTATGAGGGGTGCCTGGGTGGCTCAGTCAGTTAAGCCTCTGCCTCTTGATTTTGGCTCAGGTCATGATTTCAGTGTTAGTTCAAGCCCTGCGTTGGGCTCTGCGTTGCAGAGCCTGTTTGGGGTTCTCTCTCTCTCTCTCTCTGACTCTCCCCTGTGCTTGCTCTCTCTTGCTCTCTCTCAAAAATAAATAAATTTTTTTTTAAAAATATGGCTATGAAACTTATCTAAAAATTTCTAGTATCTCTTTATTTTCTTCTAGCCCTGGCAACATGCTCCTGAAAAGAGAATTTGGGAGGCTGACATTACATTCCTTTCTTATCACAGGATATCAACTTCTTTTTTGCACCGATCTGACTGTACTGGTGTTGATGTGCCCTCATTTTGGAATATGCAGGAGTAGGGACCTAGCAAAGCTTTCCTCTTGAACTGTCCCCTGGCAGGCACAGAGACAAAGCCAAGAATTTGCAGGTACATCCCTATAATCCTCTGCTTACCAAGGATCCCCCAGCTCTCCAACTTTTACTGTTACCATTTCCTCATTTTCATCACTTCATCTTCTTGTAATCTTTTTTTCCAGTTGTGTTTGATTCAAAGCACTGATCGCACACAAAAAGGCAAGGTGTGCTGTAATATAATAATAATCCTTTGTGACTCACAGTTTGGAAACTGCAGGCTACTATCCATGCAGGCCCTAGGTATGGGTGCTTCCAGATCTTTGCCAGTAAGATAGTTGTTCTCCACTCCATTGGTGTCAATAACATGACAAAAATGTTACACAGATTCAAATGTCAGGAGAAGAGACTAACCAGTTCTAATCTTAACTAACCAAAGCTGTCAAACCAGGGATCTTTTCTTTAAACTACCCATCTTTTGTATTCATATACTAGCTTAATCCTTCCTTCCTTCATTCTTCATTCAACAAATTATTGTATACCAGGCATTGGTAAATAATGCTGGAGATGTGAATGTGTAGAAAATAAACAAAACCCTTGCTGTCACAGAGCTTGTGTTCTGGTGGAAGAATCAAATAATGAATTAGTAAATGATAATCTAGATGTTTGTAAATGTTATAAAGAGATTAGGGTGATATGATTCATGGTGTATGTATGTATGTGTAGTCACTTTTGATGGAGTGGCCAGGGAAGGCCTCTCAGTTACTCTCTGAGTGAAGTCAGAAGGTCTAGTGGAAAAGGAAGTAGCAAGTGCAAAGACTTTGGAGAATGGTCTAGTAGTTGAATGGCCTGGGTAGAGCAAAAAATGACATAAGATCATTTGGTAATCTTGGTGAGGCCAAGCCGTCCAGAGTTTTATGGTCCATGGTAAAGAGTTTGTATTTATTCTAAGCACAATGGATGTGAACAAAGGCATTTAAGTTGGAGAATGGCATGATCTGATTTATATTTTAAAGACCTCACTCTGGCTTGTATGCAAAGGGAATGATTGGAAAGGGTAAGAATACAAGCAGAGAGATTAGTTAGGAAGTATTTCAATACTTATGCAGCCTTTAAAGTAGAAGAAAAGTCAGAGCAGAATGGTGACATGGAATAATCAATTTTATTTGAAGAATGGAGTGATCAAATATATCAAATTCTGCTGACAGGATAAGATGAGTAGTTTGGCTCCAAGTGCTTCTCCAAGGAGGCCACTGATTTCTTCTATGAGAGTGGTTGGAGGAGGTCTTGGAATGAAGCCAGACTGGGTTGCACTGACAAAAAGGTGGGGGGGTGGGTAGGTGGAGGGAGGAAGTGGAGAAAGAAAGCAGAGACAACTCTAGAGAATTTTTCTGTGGAGGGAAGCAGAGAAATGCTTTGAAAGCAGGAAGACAGGTGAGGAACTGAGGGATGAGATCTTTTTAAGGACAAGAGGTATTAAATCAGGGTTACCTCTGTATATTCTTAATCTCAGGGAGAGATACAGAGATTAAAGAACGAGGAAGGAGCTAGTGAAAGATACAAAGTCCTTTCTCCTTAATATACCATGTTCTCTCCGCTCTCTTCTTTCTCTCTGTTAAGCCAAATCTGTTTCTAGTGAGAGTGTAGCATGAGCCAAATCTTTTGTATAAACGCTGTTCAGCTTGTCATCTCTCCCAGGAATATTTTAAGCCTGTTTCATTCACTGTAAAATAAAAGGCTGTTCCTTGTGAAAGAATTTCTGGCATCTGTGAGCAGAAAGGCTTAGATTTTAGAATGTAGGAGTGAGGGAGCCGAGGCACCTTGCTTAAAGGAGCTGCCCTGTTCTGAATCTGACTACAGAAATTTCAGGTTCTGAAATACAAGCATCTTTCTTTCAGGTTTGAGCTTTACAGAGCCATTCCTGACTTGCCTAAACTCTGTCCCCATTCCATCCAATGGAAGGGCTCCTCCTTCCATTGGAAAGTTCTACTTTTCTCCATTTTGCCATCCCAGTGACTGAAGAGTCTGCAAGGAGTGGGAGGTGACTATTAACAGGACTATAGAAAAATGAGTTTCACAGTTTTCAAAACCAAGCTTATTTGATTGACATACTTTATTAGAGTTTGTCTTCCCATGCTGATCAGAACAAGGTTGGTTTTATGCTAGTCAGTGTTAAATGTAAAATAGGATACTGGTTCCTCTATAATTAATACCCTTCCTGTCCCACCCCATCATGTCCAACGCTTGTCACTGCCGTCACCTCCACAGTGCAGCTTCCCCTTCCGTTCTCCTCTCCACTGGGTCCAAACTCACACTTAAAGATCTGGGAGGAGAACATTCAAGCAGAAAACTGTCTTTGTGCTGACAAAGTGGAAAGGCCTAGAAGTGTAAATGATCTTGGCTTCTTCAGAGATCAGTTAGATGATTAGTGAGCTAGAATAAAAGGGGACAGCTCATAGGTGAGTTCAGTCCAAGGGATAGGGCCAAAATGTTTTTAGCATCTTTCTGAACCTGCTCCTCTAGTCTTAGCCCCCACCCCACCCTGGTAAGTGGCAATTTTATGCTTCCTGTTTCTCATGCTGAAAGAGTTGTGGTCAACTTTTACCCTTTTTGTTCTCTTACATCCCATAGCCAGTTCATCTGCAGATATTTTTTTCTCTTCCTTAAAAATATCCATCTGCTTCATACCTCTATCATCGCTATCACCTGGGCCCAAACCTCCATAATCTCTCATTGGAACAACTGCCCTAACTTGGTACTGAGTCTCCCTACTTTTATTCTTTTCATCATCCTCATCCCTACAAGATTCAGAATATCCTTTTAAATCTTAACTAAGATCATGTCTTTCCTTTCTCAAAACCTCCCAATTGTGTCTGACCTCTATGGTACTAAAATGCAAAGTTCTTACCTTGGTCAAGATGGCTCTCTATTTACATGGCTCCTGGTCATGAGGAGCCTCCATCATCATCTACTCCTTTCCTCCTCTCTCACTCTGCTTTGGCTAATCTGGCCTCCTTGTTGGCACTCTTAGCTGAGGGCCTTTGTGTTTGCTGTTTCTCTGTGTGGAACACTCCTCCCTCAAATCCAAGTTGCTATGTCCCATGTCACTTTATCAGAGAGACTTTTCCTGACCTTCCATCTCAAACAGCACCCTTCGCCATCCTATGTCCTTAACCTTTTTTTTTTCCTTAGTATTTATCAACTCTGGACTGTTTGTTTGTCTGTTTTTGTCTTCAGTAGAACATAAGCTTCTCAGGACATAAAATTCCTAGGAAGTTTATCCATTTTGTTCACTGCTATATCCTCATGGCCAGAATAACATCTGCATAGTGGGTGCTCAAAAATATTTGTGGAAGAGGACATCTTGGTGGCTCAGTCAGTTAAGTGTCTGACTTCAGCTCAGGTCATGATCTCGCAGTTCGTGGGCTTGAACCCTGTGTCTGGCTCTGTGCTGACAACTCAGAGCCTGGAGCCTGCTTCAGATTCTGTATCTCCCTCTCTCACTCTGCCCTCCCCCCACTTGCACTCTGCCTCTTTCTCTCTCAAAAATAAGTAAACATTAAATGTATATACATATATATATAATACATGTATTTGTGGAATTAATGGATGAAGTTAATTGGATACAGATGTATATAGACTGATAGATTGAATGATGAGAAGATTATGTTCTCTTTGTGTTGTTTATACCTTCTCAGTGGATTAGAAGCAAGGCTGTGATAGGAGAGTGAAGGGAGGAGGGTGTATTGAATGTTAGAGGAGACAGAGTGTAAAGTGTTCTGTTGTAGAGTGAGGAGCTGAGGGTCCCCTGAGATTTGGGGTCATAAATTAAAAATGGAACAAGTCAAGATGGTTGTGCACCTTATTCCGGACACTTCAGTTCACTCACAGACATGGAGTGAAAGAAAAGTAAAGTTTGACCAACTTAAGCGTTTTTCTTGGCAAACCCCAATAAGAGCAAAGGATTTGGGGGAATATGCACATCCATGCTTATCCTAATGGACCATGGAATCTAAGAACTAAAAAGACAGGAAGTAGAAAGCAGAGAGTATGCTATTTGAAATCAATATTTTTGAAGGGGTACAATTGATGATAATGATAAAGCCTGGAATATGACCATGGGAATGGGTTACTAGGAGGGAGGAGAGGAAGAAATTGTTGGAATTTGAGGAAATAGCAAAGAAACTAGAGGCAAGGATGTTGATGGGATCATTCACATGAAAGTTGAAGTTGTTAGGAATGATGACAGATCAGTGGTTGAGGTGAAGTTGCTGAAACCTGCTAAAATCTTCAGTATAGGATGAGTAACAAAGAGATAGGAAGATGACTAAAACAAAAAGAGGTTGCAAATTGTGTTGGCTGATGGCAGACATTTTAAAACAGCTGAGGTTTTAGGGGGACAAGGGAGGAAAATGGTTTAGAGATAGCAATGAAGAACAAGAAGGACACCTACCCTTCCAGGCCTGTGATATATTTCCTATTGGGACAAAAACAAGACACCCCTTGAGAGGACTATGAGAAAAGTAAGGTATCATGAGATGTCCAGGTTTCTATTAGATCAAGAATATAGAGAGAATAATCAGACTTTGTTAAAATTCCACAGTGGTTGGAGATACGAGCCTCAGTATTTTTATCTGTGTCCCACATTTGATTTTTGCATGTTCATACAGCAATTCTTACCTTTTAAATCCTTGTAGGCTAAAACCGTCATTCTTGAACTTAACAAAGTGCCAGCTGTCAAGTCTTTTCATCAAGCATGTTAGTGCTGACATGTACTTGTTGATATGTCAGAAAAGAGGATGCTAAATTAAGCAGAAGCTATGCAGAAGAGAATTGCTGTGAAAATTTAAAGACACTTGACTTCTTATTTATTTATCCACTAATAATGTGTATTTTGCCTTTTTCTACAAAGTATTTGAGGAGCACAGTTCTGTACTTCACATTCCATTCTTTGGTCACTGTGCAAACCACAGATGAGCCTAAGAAACCAGAGAAAGAATAGATAGACAAACAAGATTTATGGTCTCGATTCCTGCAAAGAACATGGGATGAGGCTGAGCATTTGATGTGGAGATGCCACTGTACTTGACTGAGTCCCAGAATTAGAGCAGTGGTCTCTACTCATATAGGTCACCCCACCTCACCAAGAGTACTTAAAATTCCAGAGTCCGGATCTAGGCCACATCTGAGATGGCCAAGCGGCTCAAGTTCACCAGAGATCTGGTGTTAAAAATCCTCTCCTTCCCAATTCCTTTACCACCTGTCTCCATCTGTCACTCCCACAATGCAGAAACGGGTTTCCTTTTCTTTCTGTAAGCCCTCATTACTTCTTCTTCACGTATTTTTCAATCCTCCCTCCCTTCTTTTCTACAACTTTCTCAGCCCCAGCACAGGAGTGTTTTTGCTGTGTATCTTAATGAAGGGTCCGTGTTTGATCAACTGTTTTCTGACAGTGGAAACTTTTTCTCTCAGATTACTCTATAATCATACATTTTGTTGTTTCTTTTTCTCCCCCCATGGAGGCAGATAGCAAAATTGGGATTTCTTTCAATATTAAGGCATCTTGAGTTCCATGGAGTATTAAAAGTGTACACATCTGTGTAACCACTTTTATTAAATTATTTCATTAATATTTTTCATATGCATAATCTTCAAAAATATGTTTTATATTGAAAGTATTTCAAAAGCTATTAAAATTGAATGTTTCAAAAGTGACTTTATGGAGATGAAAGGAAATACTTCTTTGAATTTTTAGGGCAATTTAAATAGGGGAGCTAAAATAGGTTTTAAGAAAAACCCCATGTGCCCAAGCCATTCAAATTGGTAACTAGAACAATGACACAATGTAAGTAGAAGACAGAGCTCTTAATGATTAGCAGTAAAATGCAGTAAATTAGAGAGGCAGGAATGTAATCCTATTGTTGTCAATCTGGTTTACCTTGTGACTGATAAAAACTCAAGAACGCATCGTGACTGGAGAAATTCCTATGGGCTTCTCCAGATTCCTTCTGTCTACCAGTCTTCCAGACCAGGGAAAGCTGGATTGCCCACTAGCTACTTCATGCAGTTAGGCCAACCAGACACACACCTGAAACTTCTAGCCCTTCCAGCCACTTCTGGATTTGAATGGGACATAATACCTTATGAGGAGGGGTATAGCATCACGACTGCCAAAGAGACTGGATATGCAACCTGAAAGTATGGAAAAGTTAACACCAAAAGGTGAGATTTCACCGGTGGGAAACAGGATAAGGAGATCCCTGGGCAGATGCCTGGGGTCCCTCCTATGAACTTCTTCAATCATGATAGTCAGGTAAAACTTCTCTGGATAAGTACTGTATGCCAACTGGCTGCAACTGCCCGTATGACCTGCTATTTCTTTATAGCTCATTGTGACACAGTAGTCAGTGTGCTGACTGCATCGTGTCCCTGTTACCTCACCGTACTTCCATTTTCTCCCACTCTGACTGCACCTTCCTAATAAAACACCAGCGTGTTGATCCTTGCCTCATATTTGTTTGCTGGGGAACCTGGGCTAAAATACATCCCCTACCTTAGAATTTTAGTAACATACATTATATATTTTATAATTGTGAATTGTTAGTAACCAAACACTATCATTCTTCAAGGTATTTTGTAAATACTGAAGGTAATTTTATGGGTTTCAGTATTGTAATGCTGCTTTGTTAAAGCCATCTGTTGACGCTTCTGAAGATGCTAATTATAGTAGCACTTGGAAGCTAATTTCAAGTAGCAATAATGACTGTTCAGATAGTTACCCATTGACTTTTATGGTGTGCTTGACTGTTATTTTCTAGAAAAACATCACTTATTGTGAGTGGCAGGGTCAGGGCTCAGTCCCCCTCCTGACCTTTCCAGGAGCTTGGAGGGGGAAGTCAGAAGCAGGAAGGAAATACTAACTTCTGGAACAAGAGAAATATTGGAAAGATGTGAGAGATATGGTGGTCAAGATACACACCTGTGTGACCTTCAAGATGTGACACCTGTACCAAACTCTGAGACTTCGTTTCAAAAAGAAAGCAAATGGCCCTCAGCATATCTATCTGGGAAAGACTCTGACCTCAGTCTTGTCTTGTTCTGGTTTCTCAGTCATGTATCTGTTCATTTCTCTTTAGTCAACTTCTCCCTTTCAGCTCTACCTCCTATTGGTTTCTTTGGTTGGCATCACTTTGACTTGTAGTCAAGGTTTTGTCACTCAATTTACTCTCTTTGGATTGGTTTTTGATGCTCCATTTTTTCTCTAAGTTCCCTCTTCTACGATTCTTATCTGCTACTCCCTTCTCAGCGTCCACTGAAGACATGACCTGCACCTGATTTGACCTAGGCTTCAGCATTCAAGGGAGAAGAAAGGAGACTGTGTTCGCATTTTTTCTTTCACTTAAATTATTACTAAATTTTTGTTCTTCTCTGTCGCCTTTCTATTTTAAAATGTATGATGTTAAATTTTCTGGAATAGTAATTCTCAGGCTTTTGGGCATTAGGAACCCTTTATACTCTTCAAATTATTGAGATTCCAAATGCCATAAACATTTGCTATATTAGAGATTAGAACAGAATTTTTAAAGTATTAATTAATTAAAAACATAACAATAATAAACCCATTACATTTTGACATAAATAGTATTTTTTATGAAAAATAACTATATTTTCCAAAATTAAAAAATACTTTTGAGAAGAGTAGCATTATTTTGAAAATCTCTTTCCTATCTGGCTTAAGAGAAGAACATTTGATTCTCGTCTGCTTCTGCATTCCATTTGTGGTTTTGTTTCAAGTACAGATAAAAATCTAGCCTTACTCAGATATGCAACTAGAAAAGAGACAGCCTCACATATGCCCTGAAAGAATCTCAGGGATCTTGAAGGGTCCTCTCATCACATTTGAGAACCATTGATCTGGAGTACACTGGGAAAATAATTATCATTTAAAAATTATTTTTAAAAAGAAATTAGTTCTGAATTCAAAGCAAGTAACTATATCAGAAGATTGCCAGTCCAAGCAATCTGGTGTGTTCTCAGCATTTCTACAGTTCAGATGAATTAATTGTCAAATAGCTAAAATGTAATAAAAATGTTTAAAAACTCATCCCAATATGTAATATATGGGACACAGCATGGTAAAAAAAGAAATTTGCTTAAAATGCATAATTTTATTAGAAAAGCATTTGTTTAATATCAATATATCATGTTAAAAAATTAAAGGATCCCACTGACTTACTTTATATTGATTAGAAATCTATGAAAACAAGAAGGAAACCTTATATTACATAAACTCTAAATGTATAGTGAGAATAAATTTGAATACTATCGGTCTTTTTTCCCTGTTTTTAAAAAACTATTATTATTTAAGTACAGTTGGCACACAGTGTTACATTAGTCTTGAATAGTAACAGTCTTAAATAAGAAACACTCAAGTTCTTAAAAATTTTTAAAGCATTATGCGATAATGAACATTATGTTTATTTTGTAATAATGAGGAAACCTTTATTAACCTGAAGCGAAGATTGTGATAAAAATAATCTGTATCCACTGCATGCCTCTTATATGAGGCACCTAAAATAGGCCAACTCATAGAAGTAGATAATAGAATCGTTACCAGTGGGTGCGTGGAGAGGAGGAGTTGTTCAAGGGGGTACAAAGTTACAGTTATCCAAGATGAGTAAATTCCAGAGACTGTTGCACAACATAATGCCTACAGTTAACTATACAGTCTTGTGCATTTAAATGTTTTTTAAGAGGGTAGATCTCATATTAAGTGTTCTTACCACACACACACACACACACACACACACACACCACAACACAAAAGGACACAGGAAACTTTTAGAGGTTATGTTCATTAGTACAAGCATAGAGATATGTCCAAACTCACCAAATTGTATACATTAATTATATGGGGGTTTTTTGGATACCAACTATACCTCAGAGCTGGAAAAAAATAATAAAAAAATAATGAAAATATTCTCTATCCAAATTTTCTTCATAAGCCATCTGCCGAAACTGAAATAGAGCGCACGGCAAGAACTTTTTGGAAGAGATCTGTCATGTCATCTGGCTGTTCTAGAAATGCCTCTCTTTTTTAAAGATCTTTCATTTAATACACGTAGAGTATTAAAAATGGTCCCTGGTAGGTGGCTCAGTTGGTTAAGCGTCCGACTTCAGCTCAGGTCATGATCTCATAGTTCATCGGTTCGGGCCCCACATTGGACTCTGTGCTGACAGCCCAGAGCCTCGAGCCTGCTTCAGATTCTGTGTCTCCCTCTCTTCCCCTCCTCCACTCACACTCTGTCTCACTCTGTCTCTCAAAAATAAATAAATGTAAAAAAAATGTTTTTTAATGGTCACTGGTAGTAGCAGACTCTATTCCCTTTGGCTCTCGCAATTTCAGAGAAAAAGGGAATGCATCTTTCTTGATTATTTGAGCAAAATTTCTGGTGAGGGCCCCGACTGGGATGACTTGGATCTGGTGGGTATTTGTGACTCAACCACGGTGACCAGGGAGGAGTACTTTGATTGGTTTGGCTGGGTTACGTGCCCACCTGTGTGAAAGAAAGGCAGGTGAAGTGATTGACCACCCAGTGGGGTTGGGACAAGGGTTCGTAAGAGAAGTGAAGAGGAGGAGGAGACATAGGTTGAGATGAACTTTTTGCCTTAGTGGTGAGAGTAGTGGTGTTTTAAATAGGGCCAAGCAAGAGGTCTGACAAGTTGTGATCCACATTTGTAACTAGTTCTACTTTATGTCTGAAGCAGAGAAGAAAGACATGCAACTGAAAAAAAAAAAGGTGGAGTAGGAGGAAGGAAGAGACACAAAAAAGCTCAGGAATGAGCCTCTACCAATTTCCCCATTCACCCAGGTGGTTTTTGCTGTTTCTGATTCTCTGCCACAGTTAAGACATTTCTAAGGTGGGAGTTTCTTTCAGTTTTTCTCTTTCATTTTGCCTTCTAGGTGGACAAAAAAATCGTAAGAACTGAGATAGGAGTTCTTCTTCGCCTCTCACATCCAAACATTGTAAGTCATTTTTAATCTTCTATTTCAAAAATTTTTAAAGTTATAGAATGGGGTTTTTCTTCTTTGCTGGCCATGCTATTAATGAGATAGGGATTCTTCCACCACCATTAGGCAGCCGTGGCCTACCCCTTGTCCTTATCTGCTCACATTTTTTAATTCAGCAGCTGAATAAATCTGAAAAAATAATACCCCTCAAAAGAGTCTCAAAATGGACAGATCGGCAATACATGCCATCTTTGTTTTCATGCATGAAAGGGTAACTAAAAATTGAAGTTTTGTTTCACTCTAAGAAAACACTGGCTTCTTCCTTTTGTGTGTCTATCTTATTAATATGCCATTGCTGAAAAAGCCTGTGAAGAAAATGCATTGCTTTCCAAAGTCATTTCAGTCTCCTTTGAGAGAGGATCTACTTCAGAAACAATGTGAAGATTCAAATAAATGATGTACTTCAATGGGGAAAATAACATGTCCTCAGAAGCTCTGCTCTAGGCTATGTCCAGACAAAGGTGCTGAGGGAAAGGTCTGGCAAAAAGCTTTCTGGAGCCAATGAAGTGAAAAGAACAAAATCATTTTCCAGGCCATAACTTGAACTGAGCCAACTACTTAAAGACAATATTTTACTCATTTCTTGAAAAAGTTATGGTGTCTAGGAGGATGACCTACAATGCTTAGTTAGGCTCCAAGCAAAGTGCTTAAAACTTAATGTATGGGTTAGCAATGCAGTCAGCTATAAGTAACAGAAAACTTGAATATGGTAGTGTAAACATGTATTTTCTTATGTTATAATCAGAAGGCAGGCAGTTGCTGGCATTGGTTCAGCTCCTCAGTGATGCTATTCAGGACCCAGACATCTTCCACCCTCACGCTGTTCCTTCATTGTCCTAAATGGCTGCTCCACAGTTTTCACAGGTCTTCAGGCCTATACTCAAGACAAAAAGAACTGGAGCATGCCTGGGTGGCTAGTCGGTTAAGCATCCAACTCTTGATTTCAGCTCAGGTCATGATCTCACAGTTTGTGAGATAGAGCCCTGGGTAGGGCTCTGCACTGACAGCATGGAGCCTGCTTGGGATTCTCTGTCTGCTTCTCTCTCTGCCCCTCCCCTGCTCTCTTTCTATCTCTCTCTCAAAATAAATAATCTCTAAAAGAAAGAAAGAAAGAAAGAAAGAAAGAAAGAAAGAAAGAAAGAAAGAATTGAAAAGGCTTCGCCAGCAGAGTATGATGAGAAGAGTAGAGGCTTTTTCAAAATTTCCAGCTGCATCAGAATTCTCTTCAGATTTTATTGGCCAAATCTGGCCACAAGATCATCCCTCTTCACTGCATGGAACTGGAAAATTGGGGCAGGATTATCCTAGGTGGCTTAGACCAATCATGATCCATAATTTGAAGCTAGGCATCTTGCTTCTCTATACAAAATCTGCTTGCAATAAAGTAGGGGGAGAAGAGCTTTGGGTAAGCAATTAACAAAATTTGCCACATACAGTCACAACTTTTACATTATCCATCTTTTTCTTTCAACAACAAGTCAATGTAGAATTTTCCTCAAATGTGGATGAGTCCTGGTCACTAGATTCTCTGATATACGGAGGAAAATATCCAAAATTGGGTGAGTTATCTGAGTGTGATGCGAGTCTTGTTATAGTCAGTCAGATCACTGCCATCACTACTTTTCTGAAGATCCCTTCATCCACCAGCAACATTTTAGCTGTTGAGAGGTATCCTTTCCATATGGACAGACTTTAACCTGGTCCTGTTCTGCCTCAGACCCCTAATTCCAAGTTCCCTTCCAGGAGAAAGAGGCATTTACATCACTAGCAACCATGATGCTTTCAAATGTCTCAAGAAGCTTTGTTTGTTTGCTTTCGTTTTTTAATTCCAGAGCATTTCAGAAATTTTGATGTTTTGGCAAAATTTAGAAAGTGTTTCTAGGGCAGTTGTCTTTGAATTGTCAAAAAGAAAAATATAAAAACTCAAAAGGACCTTTAAAGAAATGAGGTAGTAACTGGTCAAAACAACCAGAGAGTGAAAAATGGCTACTGTTACCAGAATGTGGAAACTTTATTGATGATGATCCAATATATTGCTATTACAGAGAGTGTTGTTTTAGTCACAGTGTTAGCTCTTTCCTAGAAGGATGAAAATAAGGAATTTCTGATGTATTTTTAATATCTTTCCCCAGATAAAACTTAAAGAGATATTTGAAACCCCTACAGAAATCAGTCTGGTCCTAGAACTCGTCACAGGAGGAGAACTGTTTGACAGGTAAGATGGTCCTAGAAATCTAACTCAA
The DNA here is from genome assembly GCF_023721935.1 of Panthera uncia. NCBI lineage: Eukaryota > Metazoa > Chordata > Mammalia > Carnivora > Felidae > Panthera > Panthera uncia. The sequence continues at coordinate 85,654,838 of NW_026057577.1, forward strand.
GAAAAGTTTTGTTTCCAGGCACCAAAAAAGTATCAAAGGGAAATTTCTTCTGATGATTTTCATAATGACACATCGTACCACTTGATAAATCCTACCGAAATATATCTTCAGAGGAGTATAGAATGGAAGGAGAGTGTTATTTAATATGATGTGGGTGTGTGAAAATTTGGGATGCTTAGTAAGTGAAAAATGAAACACCGTAATATCCATTTACTCTTGCAAACATTTACTTTCCCATTAAAAACAGAATTTCTAAAGACATACTAAATTTAAATTAAATAGTAACATTCATGAGAATGTTTCATGAAAAAATATTTGATGAAAATTATAGAAAGTTAAACATGTAATAGTATTCTCTGTTATGATCCAAAAGCTTATAAAAATCAATACACTTCAAATGATTTTTTTAAGGCCTTGTTTCTCTATTAGGCTGTTTAGAGTTCCAAGAGGCAGAGTAAAACCTATGTTGTTATGTCCAGTTATAGCCAATTTCAGTTGTCTGGTCATCTGTTCATCACTCGAGGCAGAGGTTTGAGGATGCCAAGGAATATGCCTAAAAACCTGGTGGAGCATAATATAGGCAAACAATATGTACAAGAGACACAACCTTTAAGTTTCCGTGCCTTTCGCACCTTCCCCATTTTTCTGGGACAATTCCCTATTTACCTAGATGGGCTCTTAGGAGCCCTTTGCTGTGCTCTTTTGGGTAGTCAAAAGAGAATGGAATTGGAAGAAGACAAAGTGACTAAGTAGGCATATATGAGGAAGAGTTAGAAGCTGGGTACTAATACAAAGTTCCTGTTGGTTAAGAATGCATTAAGAGAGAAGTAGGCTGCAAAGAGAAGACAGGAGAAAGATTGAGGGAACTACTGATAAAGCATGAGTGCCTGGCACATAGTAAAATCCTCAGTGTTTGCTGAATGAATGAGCAACCACTATAATGAATAGACTGTAAGGAGAGAGAGATCTGAAGGGGATAGGGTTAGAAGGTGTCAGGAGAGGAGCACTCCTATCTTTCCTCCCCACCCAGACTCTACCTAGTTTAATTTGATGCCTGCATGAAGCTTCCAAAGAGATTCATGTTCATTTTCAAAGGTTCTGTCTGTTTTTAATGTTACCTAGTGCAGATTTGGGTCTTCAGATAGGAAGGAGTAAAATGGTCCAGTTTGATTGGAGCTACATGTGTATCTTCAACAGATAAATAATTTTTTTTATATATACATTGAAATGTTCTTGGAACAAGTTATGTGGTTTATCAGACTTTAAAAATTGTATATTTTGGGGCACCTGATGGATCAGTCAGTTGAGCATCCAGCTTTGCCTCAGGTCATGATCTTGCGATTTGTGAGTTCGAGCTCCTATGTCAGGGCTCTCTGCTGTCAGCACAGAGTCTGCTTGGAATCCTCTGTCCCCCTCTCTCTGCCCCTCCCTGACACATGCTCTCTCTCTCTCTCTCTCTCCAAAGTAAATGAATGTTAAAAAGAAAATTGCAACATTTTAATTAAAGGCATATACTTCTTGTGGCATTTGGATTCATGTCTAGATCTTGACTTAAAAGACAAATAGCTAACTAAGAGTGATTTACTTAACCTCTCTGAAACTCAACAAATTTGAAGTGATTCTGTGTTGCTAAGGAAGCTGAGATACTGATCCACTGTAAGAATAAAGACCATCATGTTTCCTTATGTTTAGTGAAGACTCTTCTAGACTGATTAACTTGAATGCTACCAGAATTTGCCAGAAATGGCTTCTTTTTTAACACCTCTATAGCTAACTCTTTCATGGACGTATTTCTTCTTTAGGCACATTAATAGAGTCAATTTATAGTTCAATTCTGCTGCCTTTGGAGTAAGAAGGTCTCTCTAAGGAGAACTAACATATTATCTGCTAATTATAGTCTATCAGAGAGAAATGCCATGTTCTTTAACTGTAAATAACTACAGGACAGGAATGGCACACTAAAGCCATCATCTACCAATAGCACTTACTATTTACCTTCTTACCTCTATTTGTTCAAACTATTTTGGAATTAAGCCTTTCTGTCCCTCTCCAACCTTTCATGAAAAGATTCTGTTCTCTCATCTTGTAGTAGTCTAGTTGATTTGATGAGACAGAGTTAATTCAGCTCTAGATAAAAATGAAAAACTAAATACTGTCGAGAAATTTCATTTACAGAGGTAAATGGACGAAATATTCAGATTTAGCAGAAGACATCTAAAGAATGGCAGACAGCCAGTAAAGCACTCAATCACTTAAAAACTCTTAGTGGTCTTAGATCCCAGACTTTTTTCCCCCTTGAATGTTGTTGTCCACATATCTATTGCCATATCTGAGATGAACTTGGTTTCTCCATTAGATTACTTAATTCTACAGTTATCTTTAAAATTGTATCAAGTTGAAAATATACCCTGTGTTATTATCCATGTATTTCTTTCTTTCTTGAGAGTTAAAAATCATAATACTGTTTTGTTTTGTTTTTTCCTGTACTTCAGTCAGAACCAAATTCATTTAATTGCAATGATCAAAATTCATTCCTGGTCTAATGATGACGTTAATAGTTTCTAATAAATTAACTAATGGAACAATTGATGAAGAGATGATTGTGTTAGCCCATTAGAGCCAAAATGTTTGCATTTTAGTAGCAAAAAAATCTATTCCATGGTGCTTCTAAAAAACTAAACATAGTAAAAATTCAAGTGGAATCTGCTGTTGCATGTAGAATATAAATAGTAAAGTGCACAGGACAATTGATTAAAAATTTTGGAATCAAGTCAGTGATTTTTTTTGTGTACAAGAAAATCCCCCCAGAAAGCCCTTTACAAAATTGAGACATGATGGGAAAAAGAAAGCTCCAGAGGTTTTCTGCTTCATCTTTCTCAATCTAATCATCTTCTTAGAAATTCACTGCATTTTTTAAATTGACAAAGTGTGAGATTGTTTGCTTTAAGAGTAAATTTTCCTTTTTTTTTTCAGAGAATGATTGTATTTTAAAGCAGCCAAGTTAGAAGTATACTTATAGTCTTCTAATTATATTTTTGAAGAAGTATTTTTTCCTGATTTTTGTCTAACTCCAGTATCAGAATATGTTATGGATTTTTAAATTGCCTCGCTTTTTCTGTTTTCACCTTGGGTTTTTGCTTGCCTGATTATGCTTGCTTAGATGCCAAACATTACATATAAAACATTTTGGAATATGAGGCTTTAAATGCTGTAACCTTCCAAAAAAGCAGATTTTCTTTTGCAGGCAGTTAAGGTAAGGAGCAGATCACTTTAATTAAATCAGGTATTTGGTTGATTCAAAGTGGAGCTTCCTGAAGGGAGATCTAGTTCTTATCAACTCCTACTCATAGGGTTTTGATCTTTAAGGGTTCCAATTTAAGCCAGGAGTTGTTCCAAGCCCTTTTTCTTGACACACCCTAAATGCCAGCTTCTGTTCCTTCCATCTTGTGAGATGGCCAGAAGCTTTGTTCATCTTTTCAGCCTGTTAGCTACTGATATTGAAGCAGTAAATGCCTTTAAAGGGAAAGCGGAGGCATCAGATGTTAAGTTTGCTTTGCTGGGTTTTTTCTTCCCTCCTGGACCTTGGCTCCTAAATCCTTCACTTTCTTGGTAACTCTGATGTCTTCAAATATATTAAAAAAAAATTATTTAGCTTGTTTTCATTGTTCTTGCCTGGAGGCTTGTCTACCCCACTGTTGCTGAGAACAAAAAATCAATATATTTGGTTTTAAAATTCCTTTCCCAGATGCTCATGTGTTCTCCTCTTTTATATCAAGGTAAGGAGGATGAAAAAGCATTGTCCCCACTTTACAGATGTGGCAACTGAGGATGAGTAAAGGTAAATGATTTTCCCAAATTAGGTATCCAGACTATGTTCTGGTCCAGCTCTGCCTTCTCATATGGCCCCACTGTCTTTCTTATTAAATCCAGTTAGTTCCTTTCGAATCATTTCCCAGAGAGCAAACTCATGTTTATTCTATTTATGGAGAATCCATGATGTATTGGTTGGTTCTATGCAAAGCTATATATGTATTTAACCCACTCAATCGCTCTTCAAGTGTTTTGAGGTATTATTCTAATCTTTTCAAGAGAATAAACTGAAGAAATTAAGCCATAAAGCCAAGCTTGAAACTCCTATCTATTTGACTGCAAACTTTTTTTTAAGTTCTCCAAACTGAAAATATTCTTTTTAAAAACTGCAAGTGGTCAGTAAGCAAGAGAAGTAGTAGTTATGTTTGGGAACTATGCGTTGACCCTTTTAATCACCTGACAGAGTCCTAGTATATCAGCCCCAACAGTCATCTCCACTTGAATATTTCAGGGTTCTTAGTGTTGGCAGAAATGGAATTTTAAGGACATGGTCATTAGAAAAATTTCTAGAAATAGAACTTAGGGTTTTCCTTGCCCAGTCTCCACAGAGTCGTACCATGGTTGGTATTGTGGTTAAACCAAACTCAGATTATGTCTGAATTTATAAAGACTGTCGTGTCAAAAATTGATCATTGTTATTAAAGTGAAAAATCCATAAGATCTGTCTGAAAAGGATAATTAGTTACTATAACGAGTGCCTGTTGGTGTCCTGGAAATGGTTGGGCATTTTACTAAGCGTGATCTCATTTAATCCTCACGGCAACACATGTACAAGGTAGGCCTTGATGTATACATTTTATTGACCGGATAACTGAGGATTAGAGAGGTCTATTAACTACTGTTAGGTCACTCAGCTTATACTGGGTCTACAACAATAGTTTAATGGGATTGGAATCAAGTATGTCAGATTCCAAAGCATATGACTATTCTAGCATGTCATGCTGCTGCTATGTAAGCAAATGCAAACACTCTTAGTACTTAAAAATAGAACTTCAAAATAGTAATGAGATATTTTGTCTTACTTCAGTGGGGGCTTAACTTAAATATTAATATGTATATATTCAACCATGGATATTTAAAAAAATTTTCAATTAAAAATTTTTTTAATGTTTTATTTTTATTTTTGAGAGAGAGAGGAAGAGAGAGAGAGAGTAAGCAGAGGAGGGGCAGAGAGAGAGGGAGACACAGAATCCCAAGCAGACTTCAGGCTCTGAGCTGTCAGCACAGAGCCCTGTGTGGTGTCGAACTTGCGAACCAGGAGATCATGACCTGAGCTGAAGCCGGAGACTTAACTGACTGAGCCACCCAGGTGCTTCCAACCATGGATATTTTAAATACATCTTCTCTTTAAGCAGTTTTATCTGGCTATATGTGAAGAAAATATATACTTTGATTTGGACCAGATTTATAGTCTTTCTAGCAGCTGGGCTATAAAGGGAAGGATAAAGGTGAGGTAGTAGTAGGAGACACAGGATAAATGGAGGTTTATTTATTATTTTAAGCTGGCACACTGGGAACACATTTATTTGCTGATAGGAAGGAACCCACAAGTTGGAGAGGTAGGAAACATCTATGTGAGAGGGACTTATATATGGAACAACATGCCGGGGAATAGGGGAATAAGATCTGGAGGCAGATAAAAGGATTTGTTTAAAGTAGAAAAAGTTTCTTCTGAAGCAGAGTCAAGAGGCAGAAGACTCAAAGAACCTGGAGTAGTCACAACAATGTTGCAAAAGAAGAACACAGTTAGAGGATTTACTGTTGGGGCTGGAATATAATTCTGCTCTACTTACAAACTAGTAAATTAGCCTGTTATACCTTCATGGGTGTTGGAAAAAGATATGAGACTCCTGGGTCGGAGACAAAGGACTTTGCTACTCACAGCACATCATGGGCATCAGCAAGTTTTTGTCATTTCCCTTCACCCTGCAAATTCCACAGGGGCAGCACTGCAGGCATGGATGGATGCCTGCATATGGCGTGTGCTGTGTTCCAGGAGAGAAAATAACTTAACTGTACATGAACTGGCAAATGAGCAAACAAAATGTGCAATACTATTCATCAATGAATAAGAATGTTCCTTCAATACATGCTACAACATACATGGGCCTCAAAAACATTATGCTAAGTAAAACAAACAAACACACAGGAAAGACTGCATATTGTATGTCTCCATTTATATGGAATTTCCAGAAGGGTCACATCAATAGAGACCAAAAGCAAAGCTGTGGTTGCCTAGGGCTGGGAATAGGAATGTGTTGGGGGAAGGGAGGGTAGTTTAAGTAGTTCAGACTTGATAAGCTCTATTTTAACAGTATTGTAGAAAAGAAATTTATCTCCTAACAATGGCTGGGAGACAGTGGACTAGGGCATTTGAAGGAAATGAAGTTTGTTAGCAGGAATGTGAGAACAGACTAAGGCAAAAAAAAGGATTTTTTATTTTTATTTTTAAAATTTATTTATTTATTTTTTAAATATGAAATTTACTGTCAAATTGGTTTCCATACAACACCCAGTGCTCATCCAAAAAGGGGCCCTCCTCAATACCCACCACCCACCCTCCCCTCCCTCTCACCCCCATCAACCCTCAGTTTGTTCTCAGTTTTTAACAGTCTCTTATGGTTTGGCTCTCTCCCTCTCTAACCTCTTTTTTTTTTCTTCCCCTCCCCCATGGACTTCTGTTAAGTTTCTCAGGATCCACATAAGAGTGACCATACGGTATCTGTCTTTCTCTGTATGACTTATTTCACTTAGTATAACACTCTCCAGTTCCATCCACGTTGCTACAAAAGGCCATATTTCATTCTTACTCATTGCCAAGCAGTACTCCATTGTGTATATAAACCACAATTTCTTTATCCATTCATCATTTGATGGACATTTAGGCTCTTTCCATAATTTGGCTATTGTTGAGAGTGCTGCTATAAACATTGGGGTACAAGTGCCCATATGCATCAGTTCTCCTGTATCCCTTGGGTAAATTCCTGCAGTGCTATTGCTGGGTCATAGGGTAGATCTATTTTTAATTTTTTGAGGAACCTCCACACTGTTTTCCAGAGCGGCTACAGCACTTTGCATTCACACCAGTGCAAGAGGGTTCCTGTTTCTCCACATCCTCGCCAGCATCTATAGTCTCCTGATTTGTTCATTTTAGCCACTCTGACTGGTGTGAGGTGATATCTGAGTGTGATTTCCCTGATGAGGAGTGACATTGAGCATCTTTTCATGTGCCTGTTGGGCACCTGGATGTCTTCTTTAGAGGAGTGTCTATTCATGTTTTCTGCCCATTTCTTCACTGGATTATTTGTTTTTCGGGTGTGGAGTTTGGTGAGCTCTTTATAGATTTTGGATACTAGCCCTTTGTCCGATATGTCATTTGCAAATATCTTTTCCCATTCCATTGGTTGCCTTTTAGTTTTGTTGACTGTTTCCTTTGCAGTGCAGAGGCTTTTTATTTTCATGAGGTCCCAATAGTTCATTTTTGCTTTTAATTCCCTTGCCTTTGGGGATGTGTCAAGTAAGAAATTGCTGCAGCTGAGGTCAGAGAGGCTTTTTTCCTGCTTTCTCCTCTAGGGTTTTGATGGTTTCCCGTTTTACATTCAGGTCCTTGATCCATTTTGAGTTTGTTTTTGTGAATGGTGTAAGAAAGTAGTCTAGATTCATCCTTCTGCATGTTGCTGTCCAGTTCTCCAGCACCATTTGTTAAAGAGACTGTCTTTTTTCCATTGGATATTCTTTCCTGCTTTGTCAAAGATGAGTTGGCCATACGTTTGTGGGTCTAGTTCTGGGGTTTCTATTCTATTCCATTGGTCTATGTGTCTGTTTTTGTGCCAATACAATGCTGTCTTGATGATTACAACTTTGTAGTAGAGGCTAATGTCTGGGATTGTGATGTCTCCTGCTTTGGTGTTCTTCTTCAAAATTACTTTGGCTATTCGGGGCCTTTTGTGGTTCCATATGAATTTTAGGATTGCTTGTTCTAGTTTCTAGAAGAATGCTGGTGCAATTTTGATTGGGATTGCATTGAATGTGTAGATAGCTTTGGATAGTATTGACATTTTGACAATATTTATTCTTCCAATCCATGAGCACGGAATGTTTTTCCATTTCTTTATATCTTCTTCAATTACCTTCCTAAGCTTTCTATAGTTTTCAGCATACAGATCTTTTACATCTTTGGTTAGATTTATTCCTAGGTATTTTATGCTTCTTGGTGCAATTTTGAATGGAATCAGTTTCTTTATTTGTCTTTCTGTTGCTTCATTGTTAGTGTATAAGAATGCAACTGATTTCTGTACATTGATTTTGTATCCTGAAACTTTGCTTAATTCATGTATCGTTCTAGCAGACTTCTGGTGGAGTCTATCGGATTTTCCATGTATAATATCATGTCACCTGCAAAAAGTGAAAACTTAACTTCATCTTTGCCAATTTTGATGCCTTTGATTTCCTTTTGTTGTCTGATTGCTGATGCTAGAACTTCCAACACTATGTTAAACGACAGCGGTGAGAGTGGACATCCCTGTCGTGTTCCTATCTCAGGGAGAAAGCTTTCAGTTTTTCCCCATTGAGGATGATGTTAGCTGTGGGCTTTTCATAAATGGCTTTTATGATCTTTAAGTATGTTCCTGCTATCCCGACTTTCTCGGGGGTTTTTATTAAGAAAGGATGCTGAATTTTGTCACATGCTTTTTCTGCATTGATTGACAGGATTATATGGTTCTTACCTTTCCTTTTATTAATGTAATGTATCACATTGATTGATTTGCGAATGTTGAACCAGCCCTGCATCCCAGGAATGAATCCCACTTGATCATGGTGTATAATTCTTTTTATATGCTGTTGAATTCGATTTGCTAGTATCTTATTGAGAATGTTTGCATCCATATTCATCAGGGATATTGGCCTGTAGTTCTCTTTTTTACTGGGTCTCTGTCTGGTTTAGGAATCAAAGTAATACTGGCTTCATAGAATGAGTGGAAGTTTTCCTTCCTTTCTATTTTTTGGAACAGCTTGAGAAGGATAGGTATTATCTCTGCCTTAAGTGTCTGGTAGAATTCCCCTGGGAAGCCATCTGGTCCTGGACTCTTAGTTGTTGGGAGATTTTTGATAACTGATTCAGTTTCTTTGCTGGTTATGGGTCTGTTCAAGTTTTCTATTTCTTCCTGTTTGAGTTTTGGAAGTGTGTGGGTGCTTAGGAATTTGTCCATTTCTTCCAGGTTGTCCAGTTTGTTGGCATATAAATTTTCATAGTATTCCCTGATAATTCCTTGTATTTCTGAGGGATTGGTTGTAATAATTCCATTTTCATTCATGATTTTATCTATTTGGGTCATCTCCCTTTTCTTTATGAGAAGCCTGGCTAGAGGTTTATCAATTTTGTTTATTTTTTCAAAAAACCAACTCTTGGTTTCGTTGATCTGCTCTACAGTTTTTTTAGATTCTATATTGTTTATTTCTGGTCTGATCTTTATTATTTCTCTTCTTCTGCTGGGTTTGGGGTGTCTTTGCTGTTTTGCTTCTATTTCCTTTAGGTGTGCTCTTAGATTCCGTATTTGGGATTTTTCTTGTTTCTTGAGATAGGCCTGGATTGCAATGTATTTTCCTCTCAGGACTGCCTTCGCTGCATGCCAAAGCTTTTGGATTGTTGTATTTTCATTTTCGTTTGTTTCCATATATTTTTTAATTTCTTCTCTAATTGCCTGGTTGACCCACTCATTCTTTAGTAGGGTGTTCTTTAACCTCCATGCTTTTGGAGGTTTTCCAGACTTTTTCCTGTGATTTCAAGTTTCATAGCATTGTGGTCTGAAAGTATGCATGGTATGATCTCAATTCTGGTATACTTATGAAGGGCTGTTTTGTGACCCAGTATGTGATCTATCTTGGAGAATGTTCCATGTGCACTCGAGAAGAAAGTATACTCTGTTGCTTTGGGATGCAGAGTTCTAAGTATATCTGTCAAGTCCATCTGATCCAGTGTATCATTCAGGGCCCTTGTTTCTTTATTGATCCTGTGTCTAGATGATATATCCAATGTTGTAAGTGGGGTATTAAAGTCCCCTGTGATTACCACATTCTTATCAATAAGGTTGCTTATGTTTGTGATTAATTTTTTTATATATTTGGGGGCTCCAGTATTCGGTGCATAGACATTTATAATTGTTAGCTCTGCCTGATGGATAGACCCTGTAATTATTATATAATGCCCTTCTTCATCTCTTGTTACAGCCTTTAATTTAAAGTCTAGTTTGTCTGATATAAGTATGGCTACTCCAGCTTTCTTTTGAGATCCAGTAGCATGATAGATAGTTCTCCATGCCCTCACTTTCAATCTGAAGATGTCCTCAGGTCTAAAATGAGTCTCTTGTAGACAGCAAATAGATGGGTCTTGTTTTTTTATCCATTCTGATACCTTATGTCTTTTGGTTGGAGCATTTAGTCCATTTGCATTCAGTGTTATTATTGAAAGATATGGGTTTAGAGTCATTGTGATGTCTGTAGGTTTCATGCTTGTAGTGATGTCTCTGGTACTTTGTCTCACAGGATCCCCCTTAGGATCTCTTGTAGGGCCGGTTTAGTGGTGAGGAATTTCTTCAGTTTTTTTGTTTTTTTTGGGAAGACCTTTATCTCTCCTTCTATTCTAAATGACAGACTTGCTGGATAAAGGATTCTCGGCTGCATATTTTTTCTGTTCATCACATTGAAAATATCCTGCCATTCCTTTCTGGCCTGCCAAGTTTCAGTAGATAGATCCATCACTAGTCTTATCGGTCTCCCTTTATATGTTAGAGCATGTTTATCCCTAGCTGCTTTCAGATTTTTCTCTTTATCCTTGTATCTTGCCAGTTTCACTATGATATGTTGTGCGGAAGATCGATTCAAGTTACATCTGAAGGGAGTTCTCTGTGCCTCTTAGATTTCAATTCCTTTTTCCTTCCCCAGATCAGGGAAGTTCTCAGCTATGATTTGTTCAAGTACACCTTCAGCCCCTTTTTCTCTCTCTCTTCCTCCTCTGGAATCCCTATTATACGGATATTATTGCATTTCATCGCATCACTTAGTTCTCTAATTCTCCCCTCATACTCCTGGATTTTTTTATCTCTTTTTTCAGCTTCCTCTTTTTCCATAAATTTATCTTCTAATTCACCTATTCTCTCCTCTGCCTCTTCAATCCGAGCTGTGGTCGCCTCCATTTTATCTTGCACCTCATTTATAGCATTTTTTAGCTCCTCCTGACTGTTTCTTAGTCCCTTGATCTCTGTAGCAATAGATTCTCTGCTGTCCTCTATACTTTTTTCAAGTCCAGAGATTAATTTTATGACTATTATTTTAAATTCACATTCTGTTATATTGCTTAAATCGTTTTTGATCAGTTCATTAGCTGTCGCTACTTCCTGGAGTTTCTTTTGAGGAGAATTCTTCTGTTTTGTCATTTTGGATAGTCCCTAGGGTGGCGCCCAACTGCAGGGCACTTCTGCTGTGCTGTCTGGAGTAACTTGTGTTGGTGGGTGGGGCCACATTCAGACCTGATGTCTGCCCCCACCCCACCACTGACGCCACAGTCAGACTGGTGTGTACCTTTTCTTCCCCTCTCCCAGGGGCAGGACTCACTGCGGAATGGTGTGGCCCCTGTTTGGGCTACTTTCACACTGCCAGGCTTGTGGTGCTGCTTCGATGGGATCTGGCATATTAGCCAGGGTGGATCCACAAGGTGCACAGGGGCGGGAGGGGCAGGCTCAGCTAGCTTTGCCTTCCGTGGTCTGCTGTGGGAGGGGCCCTGTGGCACCGGGAGGGAGGCCGACCCGTCAGAGGGATGGATCCACAGAAGCACAGCGTTGGGTGTTTGCGTGGTGCAAGCAAGTTCCGTGACGGGAACTGGTTTCCTTTGGGATTTTAGCTGGGGGATGGCCGAGGGAGATGGCGCTGGCCAGTGCCTTTGTTCCCTGCCGAGTTGAGCTCTGTCCTCCAGGGCTCAACAACTCTCCCTCCCATTGTCCTCAAGCCCTCTCGCTCTCTGAGCAGAGCTGTTGACTTACAATATTCCAGATGTTAAGTCCTGCTGGCTGTCAGAACACACTCCATCTGGTCCCTCCGCTTTTGCAAGTCAGACTCAGGGGCTCTGCCTTGCTGGGTGGGCTGCCCCTCCGCAGCCCCAGCTCCCTCCTGCCAGTCCATGTAGCGCGCACCACCTCACTGCCCTTCCTACCCTCTTCCGTGGGCCTCTTGTCTACACTTGGCTCTGGAGAGTCCGTTCTGCTAGTCTTCTGGTGGTTTTCTGGATTATTTAGGCAGATGTGGGTGGAGTCTAAGTGATCAGCAGGACGAGGTGAGCCCAGCATCCTCCTACACCGCCATCTTCTGATTCAAGAATAAGGATTTTTGAGGAACACCAAGGGTTTGCTGAGGCTGGAACTTGTATGTTTTTGGAGAGGTGGTCTGTGGTATTTTACACTGTTGGCTAAATCTCTCCATATCTTTCATGTAGGTTTTGACCGCATCTCTTTTTCCCTTGGATTTTATTCTATCTTTTCAGTTTTCTCCTTTTTTTTTTAAATGTAATTTATTTTTTAAATTCACATCCAAGTTAGCATATCATGCAACAATGATTTCAGGGGTAGATTCCTTAATGACCGTTACCCATTTAGCCCATCTCCCCTCCCACAACTCCTCCAGTAACCCTCTGTTTGTTCTCCATATTTAAGAGTCTCTTATGTTTTGTCCCCCTCCCTGTTTTTGTATTCTTTTTGCTTCCCTTCCCTTATGTCCTCCTGATCTCTTTCCTGAGTTCTTCTTCCTCTTTCCATTCCTTCAATGTCCGCCTTTCCTAAAGCTCTTGCCTACATTCTCTGTAGGTAAATTGGACAATCTCCTGTGGTTTCAGCCACATTGCTGACTGCTGTCTCAGCAGAGATAAGAACCATATTTTCAACAATCTGCTAGACATTTTCACCTGCACATCCTATAGGCACCTCTAGATCAGTATGTCCTCAAGTGAACTCCACATTCTTCCTTCCACTCTCCATCTTGCTTCTCCCTCCTACCTCTGTGAACTAACTTAACATCTGAGCTGGTCAGCATTAATTTCTCCCTCTTCCTCTCACTCTGTCCAGCCCCCTCCCCATAATCTGAGCAGCTTTCAGATCCATTCTCTCTCCCCTTTCCCACTTCTTGTGCCCTTTTGAGCCTTTACATTCTCTTTGCCAGTGCAACAGCCTCCAAACTGGTGTAACTTTCACTGTCTTCCATCCATCCATGTTTAAAGCACTGACTTGATCAGGTCAGCCCAGAAGGATACTTCCTAAAAGTCAGTTCTTTTAAACATGACAAATAAAACAACTCATTCTGGCCTCACCCTACTGTTCTGGCTTCACCACTGACCTTTATTTTTTTCACCAGCACATTAACCAGAGCACAGTGCTTTCACCCTCAATGAGCTCCTGGTCCAGAATCGGGAAAGTAAAAATGTGATATGGACCCTAATATTATTTTTCAATACTGCCATCATCTCCCAAAAATGTGTTTAAGGCTTATGGAGACAACCACAATATCACAAGATAAAAAAAAATAAATGAGGACAAGGGACTAAAAAGGAAATAAAAGTAAGAATCAAGTATACAAAAGATATATCATAAGACACTTTGTATTGCCAGAGGTTGGCCAGAGATTTGGCTCTAAGTCTTTATTACATGTTATAATTCAGACATAAACACAGCACTTTAGGCACAAAATAAGGGGGTCGTCTAAGGCAGAAATGGCTCCAGGGAGGAATAGAATCTTTGAGCTGAATTTTAAGTGAGAAATCAGAAATTAGCAGGTAAAGCGTAGAGGGAAGGGTAAAGGGATATCCAAAAGCAGAGCACATTGGCAGGATTAGAAATGACTACCTTAGACTCTGTTTTAGAAGCTGTTCTAGACAGAAAGTAAGCAGTTGCTTAGTATTTGTCAAACGAATAACTTGAATAAATACTATGCTCTTGGACAATTTATATTACATCTTTGGGTAAAGCATTTCACTTACAGTATGAGGGAACTGTACCAGGGCTCCCTTAGGCCCAAACCAGGTCTATAGTTTGATTTGACCTCCCCTTTCTCCTGCACCATCCTGTCCCTGAGCAGCACCCACAATGATCCACAGCTCCCTCATTCTCTTCCTAGCTTTCAAATTTAACAGTTGCCACTAGTATCTTTGAAACTATTTTTTAAGTCTATGAATTTAACACTCTTCAGGGGACTTCTTAGAAAAACCATCAATATTCACTAAGTTGTCATCAATGAAATGAGAAAAGGCAGTGAAAGAAGCTTATAAAGGAGTGATAGATTTACACAGGCTACAGCAGAATTCACTTTAATGTATGTAACAGCGTAATGATGTACTGGCAGCTCTTAAGACTTGGTTCCTGAAACTCCTGTCTGGGGCTTTTACCCTATGTTATTTGATCCTTCAGTACACATTATCATCAGACCAGTATCTTTTCCGCAAAAACCTATGGTTATCTAATAGCACTTCCATTTGAGAAAAAGCTGTCATTGGTGGGGAGAGCTGGAGGGCTCCTAATCTCCATGCCAGGAAGTCTGAGGGCCTCAGGAAATGATCAGATTAGAGCTCTTCAGCTGCATTGCCGGTGCTAACTGCCAGCCGGGTGATGTGCTCAATTCAGCCGGGTGATGTGCTCGATTCAATTTACAGCAATTAAGGTGACAGCAACAAATGCTCAAAAGTCATATTTTAAAGCAGATCCATGGAAAGAAATAGGCATTGCCTGTGCCTTTTCATCCTGCAATGTTAAAATGATGAGAAGGGAAATAGTCCCAACTGTGGGTAAGAAGAGCGTGCGCACCAACACACAGGAAATGGTGGCCGTAAAAAGCATGGTCTAGGACTAAGAAGCCTAGTGAGGTCAGAGGATCACAGCTTGGCAGCCTACAGAGACACATCCCTATTGCACTTCCTTCCCTGATCTGCAGATGTCTGCTACTCCTGTTAGCAACTGAGGGACCCATGGGAACTGAGATCTCAGGGTAGCTTTTTGGGTCCCCTTGTGATTAAAATCCTGAGTCTTTGTTTTTAGCCCTGAGTCTTCTAGCCCAGGTCACAATGGAAAAATAGGAAAATGTGCTTAATAGCGAGAAACTACATGGCCCTGGGCCTTTGAAAATGATCTGAAGATGCTGATAACATCTTAACTCCCTTCTTATTATGTTACAGAGCATGAAAAAGAAATTAGTTTGCTAAATCCGAGGAGAAATATACCAATAAGTATATTTAAATATAAAAACCAAAATTATCCTATTTTTTACAGCTCTAAAACCCCTACAATGATTCAATATTTCATTGCTTCTAAAAACTGAAGGCACTAATATATTTTGTATAAAGCTACAAACTCTTGATTGGATGTATATGGCAACTTGTTTTTCTGAAATTCTAGCTAAATATTACAGAGAAATTGCTATGTGTTGCCTCATGAAACAAATGATGTATTTTGCTGAT
Source organism: Panthera uncia (assembly GCF_023721935.1). Taxonomy (NCBI): domain Eukaryota; kingdom Metazoa; phylum Chordata; class Mammalia; order Carnivora; family Felidae; genus Panthera; species Panthera uncia. The sequence goes on from NW_026057577.1 coordinate 85,670,196, forward strand.
TTGAATCATTTTGATTTTATTCAAAATAAGTTTCAAAACAGATTCATGTTATTACAATAATATCTAGGAACTAACTCTGAATGTATTCCTAAGGCCAACAGGAACCTTTATACCTGTTGTATTTTGCTTTGGGAAGCGTCTATATGGCTACTCTCCCCTTGGATCCATATCCAGCATACTTGTGATAAACATCAGTTTCTAGTCCAATGCTTTGTTCCCCGTGATAAGGAACACAGGCAAAGGAGTTGTTCAAATATCCACAGTCTGAAATTTCTCTGGCACTCATTTACTTGGCAGTTAGTATTGATTCCAGCCTGTTACGGAACCAGGCTGGAACGCTGGCGGAAAAACTAAGTGGCACTCCGAGATCTTGGGGGATCGGAGATTTATTTAACACTGGCAGGCTCAGAGGAGACCATTTTTCCAAAGATCTGAGCCCCAAATGCAAGCAAGAAGGGTAATTTATAGTTGTCAGCCTCCATATTTGTGGAAGGGTTTTCGTGCACTTGGCAAACAGGGCTAGAAGAACCCGGAAGAGGGGTTTCTAAGCCAGAGACCAGAGCTTGTTTTAGTCCCATCGGCCATCTTATGGTGTAAAACTTTATTCATTTTCTCAACAATTCCACAAATACTTATTGACTGCCCAGTATGAGCAAGACTGGGAGCGAGGCTCTGTGGGTGATCAAAACATAAATCTAGTGAGAAGGCTAAAAATTTTCCCATGATAACCTACAGAAGGTATTGGCCAAACATATCTACTGTAGTCATGCCTAAATGGAGAGAAAAAGGTTGTAAGATTTCATTTTCCTTTGCTTGGTCACTAATGTCTTCACTTCCAATCTTAGTTTAAGTTAAAAACCTGCTTTTGCAACTTGAGAAGTTCACTGCTGTTGATCTTTCTAGTCAGCCATGAATGGCCTCGGTGGAAGCTCAACTTATAAAATACTTAAAGATGAATGTTTGAATTCCAGAAACCTAACTCCATGAACAAATCCACTGGGAACAAAATGCCTTTTAGCAGAAGGAAGCTAGAAGACATGTGGTTAAGCTATGGAGAGCATATGGAGAGTAGAGGTCAAGGGGATGGGGTGGGGAGAGTGCCTGCATTCTGTGCTCCTGTCCTACATGTCTACTCTAGAGACATTTCTGACAACAGAATTTATAAATCCTTTGGCTGTACAAACCTTAGTATAACATGTTTTACATCTATGGTGATGCTTTTGTTAATAATTTCTCTACTGTGGTTTCCTCTGGGGCAGGACCCAAATTTTATTCTTTATAGATTCTGCAAGTACCTGGCTCATGTTAGACAGAATTATTGTTTGACTATCACTATGTCGTCCACACTCTCATAATTCTCACTGTAGTGTTGGTCCTTTTTCTTAGAACAAACTCCTTCCTGGGTGCCTGGGTGACTCAGTCAGTTGAACATCCGACTCTTGATTTCTGCCCAGATCATGATCCCAGGATCTTGGCATCAAGCCTCATGTTGGGCTCCATGCTGAGTGTGGAGCCTGCTTAAGATTCTCTCTCTCTCTTTCTCTCCCCCTACCCTGCCTCTCCCCCCAACTTGCGTGTGCTCCCTCTCTCTCTCTCAAATTAAAAAAAAATTTTTTTAAGAGCAATCTTCTTCTTCTCTAGTCCCTGCTCCTCCTCTATACCTATCCCACTCCTAGCTCCTACCCTTTCTGCAACTAGAAAACTTGTACACACCCTTGAAGTCTGAGCTGAGATATAGCTGTCTCTGGAATCCTTTTCCCACCATGCATGGCCTCCAGAATCAATCACTGGTCCTCTCTGTGAGCTTTCAGGTCATTCTCTAATACCTCTGCAACAGTATTTAGCACACTGTGTTGATTGTCTGTGTCTGCTAATACCAAGAGAAACCCCATAAGTGCAGAGGCCATGTCTGGTTCACTACTGAATGCCCAGCACATAACAGTCATTCCATAATATTTCTTGAATAAATGAGTGAATGAACATATCTGTTAGAATGCATCCTTTCCGGGGCGCCCGGGTGGCTCAGTCGGTTAAGCGTCCGACTTCAGCCCGGGTCACGATCTCGCGGTCCGTGAGTTCGAGCCCCGCATCGGGCTCTGGGCTGATGGCTCAGAGCCTGGATCCTGCTTCCGATTCTGTGTCTCCCTCTCTCTCTGCCCCTCCCCCGTTCATGCTCTGTCTCTCTCTGTCTCAAAAATAAACAAACAAACAAAAAGAATGCATCCTTTCCATTAACTAGATGAAATGTTTTACTAATTTAGCATATGTTGTAGAAAATTAGTGAGATTTCCATTACCTGTTCTTACACCTACTACTCTTCCCTCTATCCTACCTGAAAACAGGTCCCAAGAAAATTCACTGCTTTATCTAGCCAGTCCCTAGACATTCACACACATGGTCACATTCTAAACACAGGCAATTAACTCTAAATTATACCCAAATAAAAATGCATAAACATCATATGTAGGCCAAAGCTTGGGGCATCATAATAAATCAAAATATAGGGAGGAATTTCTAGTGGGTGAAGCACTTCCCTTCTAAGAGGTGGGGATACATTCATAAGAACTTATGTACCTAGCAGACAAGGAGGATTTCTCATCAGAGAGGCTGCAAACGGTTGTGAAACTTGGCGGAGTACTGCTTACATAGACTAAGTCATGAATAGCACCCTCTAGAGGGGTGCCACAAAGCAGTTGTGATAAAGCTCTAGCCTTGGTGAGTGACTATGGGAAAAATCCACGCTGTTTTTTGCAGCGCAGGAAGTAACTGATTTTATCCTCTTCTGGGGAGAATGGGCGGTAGAAAGAAAGGTAACTATTGGCCATTCCTTTCCATCGTCTTTGTAACAACTCTCCTCGTTTAAGAGGACTGGGGAAAGCCAAGCTGCTAGAGTGCAGGTGCCACACACAGAGGAGACACTAATTACATTTGAGTTGGTTGATGGATATACCACAAAATATACATTTAGAGCAAAATGCAGAGGATGATGTAATGGTAGCCAAAGTTCTCAACTTACTCTGACATACTAGTCCTTCTTTTCCTCTTCTCTCACACTTAATTTTAAAATGTTCAGAAAGTATAGTGCAAATAAATTTCTAGTAAGTAGACTATGTAACTTAATCATGAATTGGAAGAATTTGTGATATTAAAAGGAAATATTGTATGAAAACTGATTTTCAAGAACCAATTAATAATGATTCCCTTAATATTGTAATCTACTTTGACATTTTATTTGACCTTGGCACATAACCGGTATCTGATAAATAAAAAGGTGAGGAAGGATATTTCATCATTCCTCCTTTGAAAAGATGATGAGTTTGTGTCTCTTGACAGTGTTGAATAGAGAAAATAAAATAATTGAAATTTTTGCATCCATATAATAATTTTTCTGAATCTTGATAATTATGGTCACTGAGGTATCTTCTTATATATTTTTTATTTGATACCTGTTTTTTTTCCTGCTTTTCCTTATCATCCATCCCCTATTTTGGAAACATTTTATAGATATTTTTTAATTTAATTTTTTTCAATTTACATCCAAATTAATTAGCATATAGTGCAACAATGGTTTCAGGAGTAGGTTCCTTAATGCCCCTTACCCATTTAGCCCATCCCCCCTCCCACAACCCCTCCAGTAACCCTCAGTTTGTTCTCCATATTTATGAGTCTCTTCTGTTTTGTCCCCCTCCCTGTTTTTATATTATTTTTGTTTCCCTTCCCTATGTTCATCTGTCTTGTCTCTTAAAGTCCTCATATGAGTGAAGTCATATGATTTTTGTCTTTCTCTGACTAATTTCACTTAGCATAATGCCCTCCAGTTCCATCCACATAGTTGCAAATGGCAAGATTTCATTCTTTTTGATTGCCGAGTAATACTCCATTGTATATATATACCACATCTTCTTTATCCATTCATCCATCGATGGACATTTGGGCTCTTTCCTTACTTGGGCTATTGTTGATAGTGCTGCTAGAAACATTGGGTTGCATGTGTCCCTTTGAAACAGCACACCTGTATCCCTTGGATAAATACCTAGTAGTGCAATTGCTGGGTTGTGGTTTAGTTCTATTTTTAGTTTTTTTGAGGAACCTCCATACTGTTTTACAGAGTGGCTGCACTAGCTTGCATTCCCAACATTTTATAGATTTTTAATTTTTTTTTTTAGCGTTTATTTATTTTTGAGACAGAGAGAGACAAAGCATGAACGGGGGAGGGTCAGAGAGAGGGAGACACAGAATCTGAAACAGGCTCCAGGCTCTGAGCTGTCAGCACAGAGCCCGACGCGGGGCTCGAACTCACAGACTGCGAGATCATGACCTGGGCCGAAGTCGGCCGCTTAACCGACTGAGCCACCCAGGCGCCCCTGTTTTATAGATTTTTAAATCCAACTTTTAATACCAGCTTTGAGAACTTACAGCTTCTTGCCACAACATAAAAAAAAAGGAAGATACTTTGTGAAGAATAACTGTGCTATGTAAGATATTGTTAGTCTAAAAAATTTCAATACAAAATTACAAAAATTGTTGAAATTTTGTCTCTTATATGTTTTGAATTGACCTTTTTCAGGCATATCTTTACCACAAACTTTTGTCAGCTGAAAACATCTTATGCAAGTTGGTACTCTTTAGCAGTATAAAAAATGTGTTTTTCTTGAAATTTTGGGAAGATAGAAATAGAAACAGTGTAGTTTTCTAGTCTTTTGAAACATCCCTATAAGAATAGAGAAACTAGGACAGAAAAACGTAAAACTCACAGACAATATCTATAACAAAACCAGGTGACAAGGTTTCCCACGAAACCTTGAAACAAGTGAATGAGGACAAACTAATGACCGTTACAAGAGCCACATAGTATTAGCCTCTAGGTTAGAGGACGTAAGGGGACATTGATAAACCTAAGAAGAGGAGAAGACTCCAATCTCCAAAGCCTCCAAATCACTGAGAAGCAGAATGGGCCAATACAAGAACAGCTGAAATTGTGAGGGCTTTTTGCCATCCAAATCTCTGAGAATCACAAGGATCCCCCTACAATAAGGTCTGAAGGACTTGACTAATATAGTCAAGGCTCTATAAATCCTGGAGGTACTATCTGAAGCCCCCTTGGGTAAATTAGGAGAAACTGCTGGGAAGAGACTCTAATACCCAGAGCAGATGAGTAGAGGTAAAGTTTCAGATAGAGGAGAAGAGATCTCAGAAAGTATGAGGTCATAATTTTGAATGCTTCATGAAAATAATCAGAAAGTCAAGAGACATGAAACTAAAAGATATCCTGACCCATCGTTCTGTCAAAAAGGTTAAGAAAACCAACTTTGCTTAAAAATAAATAGCAACAGGGGCGCCTTGGGTGGCGCAGTCGGTTAAGCGGCCGACTTCAGCCAGGTCACGATCTCGCGGTCCGTGAGTTCGAGCCCCGCGTCAGGCTCTGGACTGATGGCTCGGAGCCTGGAGCCTGTTTCCGATTCTGTGTCTCCCTCTCTCTCTGCCCCTCCCCCGTTCATGCTCTGTCTCTCTCTGTCCCAAAAATAAATAAAAAACGTTGAAAAAAAAATTTTTTTTTAAATAAATAAATAAATAAATAAATAGCAACAGACAGGTGTCTCCATTAATTGCAATACAAAATGATTATAAGAGCACAGAAAATTAGCATGTCAGGAGGGTGTGCCCACAAAACAGATGAAAGCATTACATAAGCTGCAGAATATTGAAATTAATATTACTTAATACTAAAATTAAGAACATCATAAAGGAGAGAGAAAATATAAGTCAAAAGTAAAAAAAAACAAAAACAAAAAAACAAAAAAAGACCTCATAGTGCATGTAACTGCACACCCCAAAGAAGAAAACCAAAGCAATGAAAGCAATGGAAGAAAACAGATATGGGTACAAAGCATTCTAATTCAGGAAAACATTCCTGAAAGCAAAATGAAAAAGACTTAAGTTAAAAGAAAGATTCCTTGAAAAAAAAAAAAAAGAATGAAAAGAAAGATTCTTTGTCCATATCCATGCAAAAAGAGCAAGTCGTGTATTTGGAATAGAAATCCAGATGGAGAGAGAGGAGGGGGCAGAAGGAGGGGTGAAGAATGAGGAGCTACATGTAAAAAGAGAATAAGAGACGCATGTAACCAGTCAAACTGTGTGGACCTTATTTGGATGCTGATTCAAACAAACAATTTTTAACATGTCCAAGACAATTGGATATTTGAAACACTGCGGTTTTGAAAATATTAAGGAATTGTAATTTATAGGTATGATAATGGCATTGTAGTTATGAGTTTTAAAAGATCCTTTTTTTTTAGAGAAAACTCCTTATTTATAATGAAATTATGTGATGTCTGATACTTCAAAATTTAAAAAAGAGAATGGAAAATAATTGATTGGATAAATAAAACAGCATTGGCCATGAATTAATAATTATTGAAGCTGTGTAGCAATTACACAGGATGATTCATGGTATGTTGCCTAGTTGGTATATGTTTAACACATTTCTCAATACAAAGTTTAAAAAGAATTTTTTTTGTCCTCAAATAGGATGGACAGTGCAAGCCAAGGCAAGATAAATGTTTTTCATTTTCTTAAACCCAAAATTTCTAGAGTATCAGCTTATGGAAATATTTCCCCTGGTATTATGCTATCCTGTTGGGGCTGTTTAGATGTATCTTCCTTTTTTAAATTTTTTTTTTCAACGTTTTTTATTTATTTTTGGGACAGAGGGAGACAGAGCATGAACGGGGGAGGGGCAGAGAGAGAGGGAGACACAGAATCGGAAACAGGCTCCAGGCTCCGAGCCATCAGCCCAGAGCCTGACGCGGGGCTCGAACTCACGGACGGCGAGATCGTGACCTGGCTGAAGTCGGACGCTTAACCGACTGCGCCACCCAGGCGCCCCTAGATGTATCTTCCTTAACATTAACTTAATTAAACTGTTTTCACATCTACTCCACTGAATGCATATGTCTGAGAAGCATTTCATGGTTATTAGTATTTTTTTTTTTTTTTTTAGGATTGTGGAAAAGGGATATTATAGTGAACGAGATGCTGCAGATGCTGTTAAACAAATACTGGAGGCAGTTGCTGTAAGTATGAAGTGACAGCAATAGTGTAACTTTTGGTAAACTTTTCTTCTTACAGAATCATCAGTTAACTAGTGTACATCTGTGACCAGCCATAACATCCACAACAAAACAGTATGCAATACTTTGTAGAATATATGTTGATAAATGTATATTTTCTATTGATTACTCCCTGAGAGATGCAATCCTCCTGTATAATACCATAAGTTTGTTAAAATAATTTCCATTATTATGAAATCCAATCAGACTTTGGTGCTGGTGCCTATACTTGTTCTCTTCTCTTTCTTTCCATTTCTTGAGTTTGTTTCCTTATTGTTTTTGTTATTTGGCAGGGAAGTGGAGGAAGGTTGAATGTGACAAATATAGATCTTGGAGCATAGAGATTATTGATTTTTCTTTCAAGACAAGTAATAAGTCAATTAAAGTTAAAAATACTGACAATTGTATTTTTTAAGGAAAAATATAAGTTAATGTTTCTAACTAGAATAAAGTTTTGAAAGTTGATGATAGAAACATGCATACACATTTACAGAAATATGTAATTTTGAGAAGCTTGTTTGGATTGAATTAATAAGGAAACATTTGCCTAGATGAAACAGACTCCACTGATGAAATTTTTCCCATATGTTTAATGGTGTCTGATATGTGCTGTAACACTTTGGTGATTATTCATTTATTGAATATAAAGTCAGAACAAATTACTCTCTGAACAAACAGGATGAAGCCCAAGCGGAGATATTTATCAGCATTAAAGAGACAAATCTATAAAATATACTCAGAATTAAGATATATTCTATTGTGTGGAGTCAATTATCTAACTAAAATCATCATTCAGTATCTTGAGAATTCAACCACAGTGACAAGATCACATGTCCTGTGAATTTTACCCCAACCAAAACAGAAAGGAGGGAAGTAGGGAAGGGAGCCAAGGAGGGAGAGAAGAAGGAAAGCAAGTAGGAAGGACTCTGATACCTAACTAGCTTGTCTATCATTGATGAAAAGGAAAAACAGTCTTCAGAGTCTCCACAGGACTCCTAGAGATAGCAGATCTATGGTCTGACCAAATCCATGATTGAGTTATCAACACCAAGTTCAATTGGATATATAGCCCAGTCTTTCCAAATTATTCCTTCCTATACAAGTGTTTTGGTCTTTTTGCTATGGTAGGGTATGAAAAGTTTGAAGGTGGAGAGGATGCCCTGGAATTTTACTCTAAATATACAGTGCAGTTCCTGATTATATGAATATTTTATTTCAAATTCATCCTCTTACCATACCCAAAATAACCCCTCCACTCCAGAGTTCTCATCACAAGCAGTGTAGTTACCATCCCTGGTTTCTTAAGCTTGCCAGCTTGGGAATGATTTTTAACTCTTCCATTACCTTCTCTCCTCATAGCCACCTTTCCAACTTCAGTGGGGTCTTCCTTCTACTGCCCCTGAACCTAATCCTGTTCCCTACCATGCGATGACTGCTCCTGAGTGCTTTATTAAACAAACAAGCAAACAAACAACCACTTCTAGTTACTTCCAGTTCCTGTCATTAAATATATAAGTCTAAAATTCTCTTTTTCAGTCCTTGTTTTCATCTTGTCACTTCTGAGTTCAATAATGGCAGTTATTTGTAATTTGAATTTTTAAATTTTTTATTTTTTTTTTATTTAATTAATTTTTAAATTTCCATTTATTTTTGAGAGAGAGAGTGCGAGCGAGCAGGGGAGGGGCAGAGAGGGAGACGCAGAATCCGAAGCAGACTCCAGGCTCTGAGCTGTCAGCACAGAGCCTGACATGGTGTTTGAACTCATGAACCACAAGATCATGACCTGAGCTGAAGTCAGATGCTCAACCGACTGAGCCACTCGGGCATCCTTATGCCTTTCTTAAATACCCATTTAAAAACTTCGTTTCTCATTACTATATACGATAGGTTATCTATTTAAATAAACATGCTGGCAGTGGCTCACTGTCAATTTATCCAAATCACACAGGCAGCTGGTATAGCAGTTAAGAGGACTTAGGGAGTCAGAGCTTGGTTCAATTTCTAGATATGTGAGCTTGGGCCCTATCACTAAATGAGCCTCAGTTTCCTCATGTAAAATAGGCATAATATTTAACCTAACAGAGTAGTAGAAAAGACTAAATAAGCTGATAGCAATGTTCAAAAGAGAGGGAAAAGGGCAAGCAACTTCAGACTCAGTATATTCGTATAAAGATGTATTAGATGTTGAAAATCTGTACGTACATCCCTACTCCCCAGCTAAGTACTAAAATCAAAAACAATTGACAATAGTCAGTGCTCAATAAATATTTACCAACTAAATAACTGAAAATGCATCAAAATAGAAATAGTCACTATTCTGTGTTTTGTCTTTCTAGATGCTGATACATTTAGTGAAACATGCTTACTATCATTTTTCTGCTCATTTCATATGAAAGAAAGCTTTCTTTATAACTTGCTTTCATTCATGAGATTCTTTTCTGCTCCCTTACTATCATTTAATTCTTTTCCCGTCATTCAAAACACACCTTCTTCAATATGTTCTTTCTGGCTGCTTCCATCCATTTAGGTCAGCGCTTGATTCTTTTGGTTTATCACAGTGGGCATGCTTCAGTTTAGTGATACTCAGGTAGCTGACTGAGAGAACTCTGTCCTTATTCAGCGAATGAGAAATGAATGCTTTCATCATCAGACTTTTTCCACCTATTGGAGTTACACCAATTAAGGAATAAAAGGGCCCCCAACAGGGAGGGATGCCCCAGATAGGGGTACCTCACATAGAAAAGAGGGCCTAGACTTCAACTCTATTCCAGATCTTGCAAGATGGATTGATTAGTCTACTACTAATTGCCAATTTAAAGCAAACAAACAAAAAACTTGTTATTCTATCTACTCAGAAAGCTCCAGTTTGAGAAGTTACCGAGCAAAGGGGGGGGTAGGGGGGACAAAAAGAGAAAGAGGCACGCTGAGAAATAGACTCTTAACTCCAGAGAACAAACTGATGGTTACCGGAGGGGACGTTTGTGGGGAGATGGGTTAAATAGGTGTTGGGGATTAAGGAATGCACTTGTTGTGATGAGCCCCAGATGATGTATGGAACTATTGAACCACTATACTGTATACCTGAAACTAGTATGACACTGTATGTTAACTAACTGGAGTTTAAATAAAAACTTACATAATAAAAAAAAGTACTAAATAAATAAATAAGACCAAAAAAAAAAAAAGTAGATTGCCACATTCAAGTCACTCTTTGAAAGAAGTTTTACAAAAATTTTCTCTGATTGCTACAACTAAAGATTAACTTAGAGAAAAAAATAATAATTTTCCTAAATGTTTCCACAGGTAGAATAAGCAAGCAATTTAAAACTTGTGGGAAGTGGCTGACATTTATGAAATAGTTTATTGTCAACTACATAGCTATAGATAGCTATAAAAATAGGACAGTTGGGAACTCAAAGTAATCAGTGATACATCTCACATTTCCTCTGGATCACACACTTAGAAGACTATATCTAGGCTGGCTTTTGAAAGCACAGAAGCAGAAAGCTTGAAGATTGAAAAGTTCTTGGGAAATATGTTGTGTGGATAATTATACCTCTTAGGTAACAAATCTCACAATCCTTCCCTTCCTCCCCACTTCATCCCAATTCTTGCCCCAAATATTTCACAGTATTTGTCTGACTGTAATCTTGCTCCTTCTGCTTTTTAGCTTTAAATAGAATTTATGAAAGCTTTTAAAGTGAATGTGAAAGATGTTTCCCTCTTTGAGTTTGAATTCATCCAGTTAGTCTTTGAGGGCAGACAGATCATTAAGCCTTCTTGAGTATTCTATCTTCCCGAAATGAATTCCAGGTAGTCCCAAATTAGATGGTCTAGGTCAATCTGGACAGTTTGGAAGGGTCATCACGTCCTCATATGTCAGAAAGCACAATGCCAAGTCTTAAAGCCCTCCTTTTCCATTTACTTACAAAGATAATCAGGGAATAGTCCAACACCTCTGATGTCTCTTACTGTTGCCACCATCTCCAGTCCTTTTCTTGTTCTCCCTGATATCCTACTGTTCTTCTATTTCCAAAAAGAATTACTGTCTCCTTTTTGCCCCACTCCTGATGCCACTTTCCATCTTTTTTCTAGCCACAACTCTCTTAGGTATGTCTTAGTTTCAAAGCCATGACTTGAGCACCTGGAGAAACTTGTACATATAGAGTATATATTGAATTTAATAAAATAGAAGGAAATGGTTGAGGAACTTAAACATGTCTGCTGCCCTAGTACATAGAGTTGGGGTTAGAATTATTTTGAAGATTGTGATAATAGGGGTAAAGAGTTACAAACAAAAGCATCTAACCTTTTAAAGTTGTGGAAACCAAAATGGTATCTGAACATTGAAGTAAAACAGGAAGTGGACGTGAAAAAGATGAAATATTCCAGGCTTCTTGTGGTAAAAATTTTTAAAACCTATAACCTCCCCTAAAAAAGGACAGATTTTTAGGGGTTGATTGTGCACACATCCCTGCCTGGAAGGATTATCAACGCAAAGAGGATTTCAAAAAATGACATCTAGTTAATTGTTCTTCTCAGGATTGAGATGAGTGTGTTCACTATTGCAAAAGCTGGTTGAAGTGTCATGGACATGATGTGACTGAGTATATGTGGTCTGATTCTTGTTTGATGACCTCAGATTGTAGTCATTACAGATTTATTCATAGCTATTCTGTCAGGTTTCTGCTGATTAGGGCACAAGATTGACAGATTCATTGACTTTGGAGCAGGAGAACTGGCTATCTTAAGTAAGGGTGGGAAATATTGTCTAGTTAATGATGGTGGTATCCAAAAACACAAAAAGGAAATAATGTAACAAAGAAGAATACTCACAGTGTCCTTATGAGGTCAGCAAAGGCATGGATTGTGTCTGTCTCTATACATGACCTATTAAGATTAATGTGAATAAAAAGAGAGAGAGAAATAGGGGAATTCAGGCTATAAGGGAATATAGTTTTAAGAAAGGTAACAAGTTTTAATTATGTTTAGAAATGCTTATTCCAAGCAGGTTTGTATAGACCATGAGACGAAGGATATTACCATATCATCACAATACCTTTTTGATTTTAAACAACCTTACTCTAATTGGTAATTTGGCCTATTTTCCATTCCTGTGACACTGGAGTGCGCATATATGTATTCTGTTCCTCTGATACTGAATGCTCTGAAAAGCTAAAATTCAGAAAAAGCTGAGCAAAGAATTCTACCACCCACAACGGGGTCTCTAGGAGGACAAGGTCTTCTTTACACCAATATAATTTATGTGCGACAGCCTCTACCTATGGGCTACCAGGGTAGGACTCTCGGCTGGAAAGATTCCTTTGACAGTGATCTCCTTTTAAGAAAGAATGATTGTGTGGGAAATATCAAAGTGTTGTGGTTTGAAGGTGAACAGTGATCTTTTCTTTGTAAGTGTGCTTCTCTCCAAGGATGGTAGAGTGACTAAGGTTAGATTCTACTTAACTATTTCCATGTTCTTCCATTGTTTGTTTATTGGAAGATGGGGACAGGACCATGAAATTTATTTCCTTCCTCTCTGGTAATAGTTCTCTGCCAAAAACTGAAGAATTCCCTGTCTTGAGAGAATGAAGTCCTATTTTGTGTTGCATGTGTATCTACAACTTCTAAAGTCTTTGACCCATAAAAATGAATTTTTATTTTGGGAATGGCCAATTCAGATGTAGTGTTAAAAACATGAACAATTCTCTCAAATAGTCAGGTAGAATATTTTTTCATTTCTAGAAGGAGAGCATTCAAGCAATGTTATAATATTCTGTTAATGTCACTCTTTGAACATGGAATTTTTATTTTCTTATCATTAAATAATTCAGGAACAAATTTTGCAAACGTTTTACAAAATATTTTTATCTGCCTAATAAATGAGAAATATGTGATTCAATGAAGATGTCAAATTAACATACAGGCATAGGCCTAGATCACGGCCTATGCACGTTATACCAGTCATGGAAACAGAAAGGTTAACTTGGTTTTCTTATTTTAATCACTGTCTTCCATCCCATCTCAAGGGTTTAGCTCCTGAATGAGGAATGCTCACAAATGTCCAGTTTACTCACTTTGACTGAGATGTAGAATTTCTCAGTGAGGATAGTGGGAACACTAGTTTCATTTGGGCAAGGCAGCTGTTTGTAAGTGGTTGGCATCCCTGGCTGTCTTAACCTATTCTGATTGCTGTCACAGAATACCGTAGGCTGGCTTAAACAATGAACATTTATTTCTCACAGTTCTGGAGGCTGGGAGCTCCAGACCAGATGCCAGCGTGGTCGGATTTTTGGTGAGGGCCGTGTTCCTGATTTACAGACTGATGCCTTCTTTCCACATCCTCACATGGTGAAGTGAGTGAGCTCTGGTTCCTTCATTTTCTTATACAGGCGCTAATCCCTTCATGGGACTCCACCCTCAAGACCTGAGATCTAATTACCTCCCACGGCTTCACCTCCAAATACCATCACACTAAGGACTAGGACTTCAACATTTGAATTCTTGGGGACACAAACATTCATCCACAGTATTAGCTTCAATACACTGAATGCCAGGTAGAGACCCAGATGTTGTGACCACAGACAAGAAAAAGAGTTTCACACAATTTCCAATGCATCTAAGTGGAACCTTCTCCTTATTCTGTTTGTTCTCTCTCTCTCTGTCTCTCTCTGTCTCTCTGTCTCTTTCAACCTCTCTCCCTTCCTCCTTTCTTCTCTTCTTACCTCTCTTTACCTTACAAATTCCAGAGAAACATTACCATCTGAAGATTCAAATGTAAACAACATTTGCAATGCTAGACACCCTAACAATTCCTATTAACTTTTTGGCCTACTTTAAAGAAAATTTTCAGTACCATTATGGATTTCAAAATGTTTTTTTGACCTAGGGCAAGAATATATTCCTCATTCCAATGTCCCACTTTATCATTCTACCTTTTGTAAATGTAACTTAAGGCCCCTCTGTGCTATATCCTGTTTATTTTTAGCTCATAAAAGAAGCATTGGATAAATCTCCTGTATTTAACATGCTGTATATTTAATATTAATCTTCCACAATTCCCAAACCTTGGGATTTCTCCACATTATTTTGCTTAAAGTTTACAGGGCCTGATTTGCCAATTTTTTTTTTCAAGGAAATACCGTCCTATTTATTTTCAATCTGTAAAATTTACCTGGAATGTGAGGGCTCTGCCTACTATGTTATAAACAGTTGGTGGATTAAATAAAAAACTACTTACCTATGTAGTACACCCTTAAAAATAGTCAAAACTCAGATTTTACTAATAGGACATCCAAGTCGTTTAAAAAATATATAGGGGTGCCGGGGTGGCTCAGTCAGTTGAGCGTCCAACTTGGGCTTAGGTCATAATCTCATGGCTCGTGAGTTCAAACCCAGTCGGGCTCTGTGCTGACAGCGCAGAGCCTGGAACCTGCTTTGGATTATGTGTCTTCCTCTGTCTCTGCCCCTCTCCTTCTTGCTGTCTCTCTCAAAAATAAACAAACATTAAAAATTTTTTTAAGGGGCGCCTGGTGGCTCAGTCGGTTAGGCGGCCGACTTCGGCTCAGGTCATGATCTCGCGGTCCGTTGAGTTCGAGCCCCACGTCGGGCTCTGTGCTGACAGCTCAGAGCCCAGAGCCTGTTTCAGATTCTGTGTCTCCCTCTCTCTCTCTGACCCTCCCCCGTTCATGCTCTGTCTCTCTCTGTCTCAAAAATAAATAAACGTTAAAAAAATTTTTTTTTAATTTTTTTTAAATAAAAGGTATATGTAAGTTGCATAATTGTATTGGCAATGTCCACCAGGAAAATGAATAGTTTACACACATAACTTGGGATGCAGACAAGGATTGGTCACATTTAACTGTCTTTTGTTTTCTTTATGGGGCAGTTTATACTGAACTGAAAGTATAACAAGACTTTCAGTTCTAAATTTGACGTACATGTTGGAGATTATTGCATTGTCCTTTCTGTGGTCATCGGTTTTCCTCACATTTACTTTTTGTTATTTAAAAGACTGCTTGAATCTTTGGGATCCTTCATGATTTAGAAGAGAAAAACAGGGGCATGGGGTGGCTCAGTCATTTAAGTGTCTGACTCCTGATTTTGGCTCAGGTCATGATCTCACAACTCATGAGATCAAGCCTCGTATCAGGCTCTGTGCTGAGAGTGAAGAGCCTGCTTGGGACTCTCCCCGCCCCCCCCCCCCGACTTGCTTGTGTGTGTGCACTCACGCACACTCTCAAAATAAATTTTTAAAAAAGAGAGAGAAAAACATACATCATATCATAGCATTTCCCCACTTAACCCTCCACTGTCTCCCCATCACACTCACCCTTCTATGTGTGACCCTTAAAGTCCTGCCTGGAGAGTCTCCTCGCGGACCTTATGATTCTCTCTCCATGTGCCTTCATTCATGGCACTTAAGTGACCTTTTATTCCTCCAATATGAGAAATTCTAGTCCTTGGAACTTTGAATTCTTGTTTGAAACTAGAATATAAATTCTCTGAGGGTTTGGACCCCATTGTACTATGTCCAATGTCTGGAATATTTCCAGATACATATTGGGTATTCTTTAAATATTTGTTGGATGATTTGACTGGCCAAAGATTCTTCATTACTTTATTCATTAATTCATTGATACATTCACTCACCACCTAAACAAACTACAAGTATTTATTGAGCATATACTTAGTCCCTACTGCTGTGGAGTCATGAAGAGACATGTGGCATGTATGTGCCAGGAGTTTATGTTCTTTAGTTCATCACTTGCTAAATACAGAATACTCAGTATGTTAATTTTCTATTACTGACTAACTGCCACAAATTTAACAGCTTAAAACAACTCATTATCTCACAGGTCTGTAGGTGTGAAGTCCAGTGGGCTCTACTGGGTTCTCTGCCTAGAGTCTCACAGGGTGGAAACCAAAGTGTTGGTCAGATGGGCTCTTATCTGTAGGCTCTAGGAAGAATCTGCTTCCTTGCTCAATTCAGGTTGTTGGCTAAATTCACTCTCGTGTGGTTGTATGACTGATGTCCCTGTTTCCTTATTTCTTATCAGCCAGGGACTCTCAAAAGCTGCCTGCATTTCTTGGCACATGCCTCCCTCCATCTTCAAAGCCAACTAGAGAGCTTCAACTCCCTGTTTTTCTTTTCTGTTCCCAGCCAGAGAAATTCTCTGCTTTTCAAGGGCACATGAGATTTGATTAGGCCTACCTGAATAATCTCCCTTTTGTCATTTAATTTAATATAATCATGGAAATGCTACCTCATCATAGGCATAGATTCCACCCACATTCACAGGGGAGGGCACTTAATATGGGGGCTAAGTCCATAGAGTGGTCATTCTTAGCATTCTGCCTATTCCACCCAGACCAACCTACTCTTAATAATCAGTGTGTGATGCATGAGGTTTTTAACATAATGCATTTAACCTAATCAACTCCAAACATGGTTTCTGTAGGAAAGTAAATTAGGAGCCCAAAGGCTGACCCAGACACAAGGATAAATTCGAATGTCATTGGTTTTCAGGCCTTTCGGAGACTCATTCACTGGCAAGTGTTTTGGTTTGTTTGTTTTCTAATGTGTAGCACTTATTCTGTGTTCTCATGCTCTTCCTTTTATTCTTTTCTCCTGTTGTTTTCTCCAGGTTTTTATGTTAGGAAATCAATTCTGCTACTTCAAAGCATTAACCACAACAAGTATTTTCAAAGGTCTTCAAAACTATTTGCTGTATCTTAGAAAACAAGCTCAAACACAGATCAGCGATCAAAAAGAAAGAATGACGGCTGAGGCTGAGGCTGAGACTATGTGGCATCTTGGGACACCAAAATATAAATATACAATATACTCTGATACATTTCTTTTTTCGTGGTACTCTCTTTTATTTCGCTTCCCTTAATAATATGTCTTAGAAATCTTTCCATTTATATATTAGTTTGCTATTGCTGCATCACAAATTAAGACAAACTTAAGCATAACACAACACCCATATATCACCTCATAGTTCTGGTAGGACAGAAGTTGGGTGTGACATGACTAGATTCTCTCCATTCCAAAATCAAGGTGTCAGCAGAGCTGTGTTTCTTTCTGGAGGCTCTGTGGAAGAATTTGCTTCCAGGCTCATTCGGTTTGTTGCTCATTCAGAATTCCTTGTGGTTGCCTTGACACTTACCTTCTTTGTCTTCAAGCCTGCAGTGGTGATCACATTCTTCTCATGCTTTGAAATCTTAGACTTACTTTTCTGCCTTCCTTTTCTGCTTTTAAAGGCTCATGCAGTTATGTTGGGCCCATCTGGATAATGCAGAATAATCTCTATATTTTAAGGCCAAAGTGATGAGTAACCCTAACTACATTTGCAAAGTTCTTTTTGCCATGTTATGTAGCATGTTCATAGTCCTGTGGGATTAGAGCATAGGGTCTTCTTAGGGGTCATAATTCTGTCTACTACATTTTAGTGCATATGGATCTTTTTCACTCTTTTCATTGCTACAGGGTAATTTATTTCATACTGTGGTTTCTATAATGTATTTATCCAGGTTCTAGATAGTTACTTAACATTTTTCCAGTTTAAAAAAGTATAAATAGTATTATCATGAATATCCTTGCAAGCATATTGACACACAAGTAAAAATATTTCTTTAAGATACATTCTAAGAAGTGGCTTCTATGAGACAAAAAAATATATTAATTTGGGGCACCTGGGTGGCTCGGTTGGTTGAGCGTCTGACTTCAGCTCAAGTCATGATCTCACCGTTGTGAGTTCAAGCCCCACATCGGGCTCTGTGCTGACAGCTCAGAGCCTGGAGCCTGCTTCAGATTCTGTGTCTCCCTCTCTCTGACCCCCCACCACTTGAGCTCTGTCTCTCTCTCTCACCCTCTCTCAAAAATTAATTAACATTAAAAAAAATAATTTTATACATTTTATAGTTGCTGCTAAATTGCAAGGCTTTACCAATCTGCAATCCTGCCAGTGGTATGAGTCTGCCTCTTTACCAACATATGCATCTAACCAATCCTGGATAACATCAGTCTTTTTTTTTGGAGGGGGGAGTAATATATGTGGTAAAAATAATTCATTATTTTGATGTACTTTTTCTAATTATAATACTAAAATGTCATGAATATTTCCTGGGTTTACAGGACATTTTCAATCCTCTGTGAGTGGGTCATCATATTCTTTACCTTTTCCTATTTCTTGCTTTCTTTGCAATGATTTTTTTTTCTTTTCTTGGTATCTAGGAGCTCCTTATATATTCAAATTTTAATCTGTATCATACCTATCTTTATATGTAATCTATATCATATTGATAGATGAATGAAGTAAATGTTTTTTCCTAGTTTTGCTTTGCTTATGCTATCTTGTGCAATTTTCATTTTTTATAGTGATTTGAACTGGGTTTTTTTTTACATTTTAATTTAAATTCCATTTAGTTAACATACAGTGTAATGTTAGTTTCAGATGTACAATATAGTGATTCAACATGTCCATAAACATCCAGTGCTCATCACAACAAGTGCACTCCTTAATCCCTATCATCTATTTTACTCATCCCCCCCCAACTGACCTCCCCATTGGTAACCGATAGTTTGTTGGATTAGACAATTCCATACATCTTGCTGTGCTCAGTATGATAAATATAGTTACCATCTGTCACCATTCAGTTATCTCAATATTATTGACTATATTTCCTCTGCTCTACTTTCATCCCCATAACTTATTTATTTTATAACTGGAGCTTTGAACCTATTAATCCCCTTCACCCCTCCAACCCCCTCTCCTCTCACAACCACCAGTTTGCTTTCTGTATTTATGATTCTGTTTCTGTTTGTTTTATTATATATATATAATATATATATATTATATATATATATACACACACACACATATATATATATGTGTGTATATATACACACACAATATATATAATGTATACACACACACACACACACACACACATATATTACATCTTCCTTATCCATCCATCTATGGATGGACACTTAGGTTGCTTCTATATCTTGGTGTGAGTTTAGTGAGCTTATGTGTGCATTTATATTTTTAGTTCTTCTGGTGGATTACTTTTCTAACTTTAAACAATATCCTTCAACTTCTATTTTATGTTTCATTAAACTTAAGCAGTATATATCATCTTTCCACTGAGAAAAAATAAGGAAAGTAACATACATACGATTCCTTTTATTTATCTCCACCTTCAGATTCTCTCTTGTCATGTCTCTGTTTTACATTGGTAAGGGTTATATCATTTATATTTACATATCTTATGTATTTGTTTGGGTTCAACATTTAAATGGTCTTGATGCTCATCACTAGCCCTTTATCACATTTTTTTCTCTTTAACTTATTACGTGGCTGAATGTATTCATTCAAGTAGTTGAGTTTTTGTCTCTCTTTGTGTCTTTTTGATTTTTCTGTTTGCAGAAGGACGTAGCAGCAATATATCCCCTGAATTCTTTCATGACTTTTATGTCCACTTTATACTTGGAGGACATATTGTAATATTTGCAGGACACCTGGCTCTCACCTCAGCAATCTATATGCATTCCTCTGTGGTCTCCATGCACTGAAAGCTGCCTTGCAAAAATCTGACACCACCTTGATATTTCGCTTCGTAGAGATGGTCTGCTTTCTTCTGCCTACAGGTCTAAGAATCCTTTCTTCATCCTTGAAAGTCAATAACTTAAGCAGTTGTGTGTCAGTTTCCCCAGCTCTTTTCCTGTGAGGAAAACAGCACTAGCATTTCCCCCCATCTTACAGTTGTGCACCAAACCACAGCTCAGAACAGCTGTACAAACAGTGGAACCAAAGTTGTTACAACTCCCAGCCTAGTCTAGTCCTGACCAAATTGCCTGGCATCTGTACAAATCTTCTTTATTGGCCTTTGGGATTCTGGGTCTTTTAAGTTTCAATGTGCACAAAAAGTCTAATTTAAGCAATCTTGTGGGCTTTTGATAATTTCCTATACTTATCTCTTTAAGTCAAAGCAGATGGAACATTTGAGCTATTTTGGTTTCTGTAACTCTCTGGCCCATTTCTTATGGAACTTCTGAACCCTTATCTAAGGTTCTTCCTCCCCCTTCATTCACCTATAAGAAATTCTGAAGCTAAATACATGTCTTTGTTTTCATTTTTTTTTTTTTCTGAGAGACAGAAGTTCAGAATTTCAGCAAATCTACTTCCTTCCCTGTGCTCTGTGCATTTTCTACCACTGCTGTATAGTGGTAGCTACCCTGTATTCTGCTTTGTTGTACATGGGCCCTGTCTCCTGAAAGAGGCAGATTATCTCTAAGCTAGGAATAATGATTTATTCTCCTGTATCTGTCATCCTTTTCCTCTGCTTTCTCCCCTCCTTACAAGCACACAAACAACACCTTATACCCCAGTGTACTCATAGCACATAACAAACACAATACATATTCACTGACTTGAATCCAATTGTTTACAAAAAAAACTTGTTTAGGATCCCGGCATTTTGAGTGCTAGGAATATTTTAGAACTAGCCATGATTTCTAAAAGACAGTGGGACTTCAAATACATTTAATAATTCAATAAACTTAAGTCACATTACTTTCAAAAATCACACCACTTTAAAAAATGATCGTGTTAATCCAGTTTTGCAGGAGAGCACTTTTCGTGGAATATTATGTATTTTAAAATCTAAATGTACATCACATATTTCCCTATGTTTTGGAACAGGTATCTAATTTCATAGAACTTGACATGCTGATAGATACAGGGAGAAATAATGTTGAAAAACACAATTTCTCACACATACACTTTGCATTCTAGTCTTGGCTTCTACTCCTCACACTTTAACCTGGAAGCACTTACATTTTTTCATGAATAATATATTGAACGTGTCATAGGTTCTGACAATCTGTGTAATCTATCCTTTGAAATACTCCTTTGAATGTTTGAATTCATCCAAAACTACAATATCCAACTTTTAAATTATCTTCCTGCTTTTGCCTGTGAAATTATTGCTATAGAGACTTAGCCACGCTCAGGGTTTAATGGCTCTGGATCCTACAGAATTCCAGAATGCCACCTTATTTTAAGTTGAATATCATTGAGAAAGAGCCCTATTACACACTGATTCACAATGTTCATACTTTCTGTTTATGCATATAGTAGGCCATTTGGTAGAGGCTAAATGATTATGCTATCTTTTGCTAGAAAGCAGAAAGAAGAATCTTGAGAGGAAGATTCTTCCTCTCAAGTCACATGTGTGACTACCTTAATAGTAGTAACACCAGCCATCACTACCATGTGTTACTGACTGTGGACCAAGCTTTAGGGTGTCTGGGTGGCTTAGCTGGTGAAGCGTTCAACTTTGGCTCAGGTCATGATCTCACAGTCTGTGAGTTCAAGCCCCACGTTAGGCTCTGTGTTGACAGCTCAGAGCCTGGAGTCTGCTTTGGATTCTTTGTCTCCCTCTCTCTCTGCCCCTCCCTGCCCTCATGCTCTGTCTCTGTCTCTCTCTCTCTGTCAAAAATCAATAAGCATTTTTTTAAAAAAAGTACTTACTGTAGACCAGCTTTAGCTAAAAACTTCATGTACATCAGTTTACTTAATCTTCATACCTATAAGACTGTCTAATTATATTAACTTAATCTTCATACCTATAAGGCTGTCTAATTATTATTAATTTCACAGATAAAGAAACTGAGACTCAGAAAGATTAGGTAACTTTCCCAAGGTCATATAACTGGCTCATGGCAGAGTCAGGACTGGAACACAAAATCAAAGATGACTTCAGAGTTTATGCTCTTAGGTCCTCTGCTGTCTGCCTTCCCCTACCGTACCATGCTATAAATTATGTTGGACCCAAAGCCAGAGACACTGATGACCAGAGACCTAAGCACGCAAGAAGTCAAGGGCTAGCAGTGAAACGAGGCAAGCAAGGTACATCCACTTTAAAGATCACATAGCAGGAAAAAACTCACATTTTTAAAAAAAGACACAGGTGCTTTGCAGCAGGTGTACCTCTTAGGTTTGCTTCTGCTTTTTTACTCTTGGATTCAGTTCTTGAAAGCTACTTGTTTGACATAATGAGAATCACTTTACATGCTATAATTAAAAAATTAAATCTGTCTCAAATAAATTAAGAATATGTGCAAATGCATATTCCATTCTTTTTAGGACAAGTGGAGGTGGGAATAAGAATAGCTCCACAGATGTAACTCTTCCAGGTGTAGGCAGCTCTATAGCTTAATCAATACCCAGAATGACGGTAACATCAAAAGTGAAACATCCCCAGTGTGAGTCAGTGGTAAGAAACTGGATAGAAGACTACTTATTCAATTCTTTGTAGCTACATTCAACTTCCACTTAATTATTGTATTTCTTTACAAGTAGTTGACCTTTTATGCCAGTTTTTGAGGGGCACAAATGTAGTGCAGTACTCCTGGGCTGATTATTCAGGCTGGTCTTAACTGGCATACTCAGCTCCAGAGCCTACTGATGACTACAGGCTGATGCTTAAATAGCAGCTCCCGATGCTTTCAAATATCGTGAAGAGCTTTGGGGGTAGGATATACTGTCTCCATTTACCATAAGCCACTGCTCCCCAGCCTAGTGAGTAAGACCACAGACTCCGGGCCAGACTATTTAAATTCAAATTCCAGAACTGCTACTAATTGTATGAGCTTCAGCATGTTATTTAACTTGGCTGTTCTTAATGTGTAAAATGGAGATAATGGAATTATACATAAAAATATTATATATAGGATTAATATGATACACCTAGGATATAATAGGATTGGTATATGTGGTAAATTACTTGGAACAGTGCCTGTCACATAGGAAGTGCTATAGAAAAGTTGTTAAATAAAAATATTTAAGTTCAAATGGGAGTTCCAAGCACTTCACTCTCATATTATTCAACCCTCCTTTAGAAGTATTTGAGTTTGAGATTCCTAAATAATCTCTTAAAGTCTGAACTGGCTCTAGGATTCTTACAGTAATCCTTCAGAGAGGGCTTTAAAAGAATTTGCGTGTAAAACACCTTGCTTATCTAAATTTATTATAATCCGAAACATTGTTTAATAAGACTTAATATCCTGGAAAGGCACTTGATGTTTTTTAAAGTATATATGAGTTGAGGCCACTTAAGGCTTAGAAGGAACTTCAACATAGTGAAACCCTCAAGAGTTTGATAAAATTGTATTTTCTATTCTTTAAATAAAATACCACAGAACACAATAGATCATTTGATCATTTTATAAAGATCAAGAGATTTTATAATTGTCATAAAGCATAGAGAATCTCTGAACAATCACCATATACAGGCAAAGTTGATTTACTTTATAATTTTATGAAGCATTACTGAGACGTTTTAATTACTAAATGGACTGTTGATACTAGTACTTAAAAATTAGTAACCTTCCATATAATTCCTCATATCAACTCTTTAAGAAGGTTGCTTTAATGATATACTTATATAATAATTATACCTTTCATGTATTTAGCATTTTTTTCCTATTTTGGTAAATGTTCATTTTTTTTTATCAATAAATCTTAAGAGATTTAGAAATAATAAATTAAACATTGCATAAGTAGACTATAATAAATAAGCACATCATCTTTACTTGGAAGGAAATATGGCCTTTAATGGTTAAAACATTGATTCAACTATTTTGTAGATTTAAGAATTTTTGAGACGATTATCTCCAAGCCAAGCACTATTGCCTCTCTTAAACATAATATGATTTTTATCTTTTATATCTCTACAACTTTGGCTGCACTTCACATCTGGCACTTCTCTCAAGCACTCCTATGGGCTCACAAAAGGGGAAGAAATTCTTTCTAACCAAGGAGCAAGCTGAAACTATTTTTTCTTTACTATAGTATGAAACCTCAGAAACTTATAAATGAGTACCATAGAAATTTTGATCAACATTAAACTAAGTGCAGAGTTTCTTGCCGTTGTCATTCTTTCTTTCCCTAGCAGCTTTAACTGCATTAACTGGTAGCAGTTATGAGTGGCAGTAATAGGTTCAAAATGGTCTCAAATACTGAGGATAATTCCAATTTTAGGTATCGGATAGAATATTATTTAGAAACATTTCAAATGTCTGGAGTAACGTTGACATTGTCTGCTTCTGGCCAAGATGGAATAAAAGGGACTAATTTACACTCTTTCTGAAACACAAACCAAAAACTCTGCATCATGGTTTCCAGACATTGAATATCTGGCAGCCCAGGACAGTGATCCTTGAAAAAGGGAGCACAAGTAATATGAGTCCCACAGTTACCTGAAGAGAGTTTCCAGCTGCCATATAGGGAGGGAGAAACCAAGAGCCACCCTAAAATCTCCCTGGGTTGAGGAGAAAGAATAGAGTCTGAGAGGTCAAGGAGACCAGAGTTCACAGAGCAGAGTGCCCTAGAGGAGAAAGCTGCTCTGAGAGAAATCTCTGGAAAGCTGCAGATACTACTCCCCCCAGGTCTTCTGCAGAGTACTGATCCACACGTGCATGTGAGAAGGCCAGGGAAAGAACCACAGAGCAGAGAGAACAATGCTTGCAGCACACTTAGGGTTGAGAAGAGTCTGTGTTTCCAATAGAGTAGACGAATTTAACAAAGTTTAAAAGCAAGCCTCAAAAGGATCACACTGTTTACAAGTAGTGTAACTTAACTGCACCCAGTTAAGAATCATAATGTCTATCACCCAGTCAAAATTATGAGAAATGCATGCAAAAAGCACATCCATAGTGAGACTGGCTGAAAGCAGGTGGAAAAAATGAATCAAGAGGAATATCCTTAGAAATGACACAAGTGAAAGAAATAGTATATAGAGACACTGAAACAGTTGCTGTAACTGTGTTCCATGTATTCAAGAGGGTAGAGGAAAGACTGAGGATGTAAAATACATGTTCAAAAAAAAGACCAAAATCAAACATCGGGAGATGAAAACTGTGACAAAATGTTTACTGGATGGAATGAACAGCAGATTAGACATTTCAGAATTAAAAGTGAACTTTAAGACATAGCATTATCCAAGGTGTAACACAAAGAAAAAATGACATCAGTAAGCTTTGGAACAACTTCAAATATATGTTTGAATATATAGATATAGATATAGATATAGATATAGATATAGATATATAACTGGAATCATTGAAGAATGATGAGGGATTGAATATTTAAAGAAATAATATGCAAATTATTCCAAACTTAATGAAACTTATAAAGCCACACATCCAAGAATCTTAAGAAATTTCAAGCACAAGGAGCATGAAGAATGTGATACCAAGGCACAGCATATTCAGTATTCTTAGAACTAAAATAAGATACCATAAAAAGCATCCAGAGAGTATTCCATTGTGTATATAAACCACAATTTCTTTATCCATTCATCAGTTGATGGACATTTAGGCTCTTTCTATAATTTGGCTATTGTTGAGAGTGCTGCTATAAACATTGGGGTACAAGTGCCCCTATGCATCAGTACTCCTGTATCCCTTGGGTAAATACACAATGGAATACTATGTGGCAATGAGAAAGAATGAAATATGGCCTTTTGTAGCAACATGGATGGAACTGGAGAGTGTGATGCTAAGTGAAATAAGCCACACAGAGAAAGATAGATACATATGGTTTCACTCTTATGTGGATCCTGAGAAACTTAACAGAAACCCATGGGGGAGGGGAAGGAAGAAAAAAAAAAAAAAAGAGGTTAGAGTGGGAGAGAGCCAAAGCATAAGAGACTGTTAAAAACTGAGAACAAACTGAGGGTTGATGGGGGGTGGGAGGGAGGGGAGGGTGGGTGATGGGTATTGAGGAGGGCACCTTTTTGGATGAGCACTGGGTGTTGTATGGAAACCAATTTGACAATAAATTTCATATATTGAAAAAAAAAGAATTAAAGAAAAAAAAAGAATTAAAAAAAAAAGCATCCAGAGAAAAGATGCATTATATCAGAAGAAGAAAGACAAGGATGACATTAAATTTTCATCAGAAATAATGCAACTAAGTGGCGCCTGGCTGACTCAGTCGGTTAAGTGTCCACCCCTTGGTTTCTGCTCAGGTCATGATCTCACAGTGTGTAGGATTAAACCCCACATCAGACTCCTTGCTGACAGCACAGAGTCTGCTTGGGATTCTTTCTCTCCCTCTCTCTCTGCCCCCTGCCTTCCTCACCGGCATGTACTTATGTGCTCTCTTACTCTATCTCTCTTTCAAAATAAAGTTAAAAAAAGAGAAAGAATGCAAATAAGAGACATCAAAGCATTACTTTAAAAAAGCAGCCTGGTGTTCTAAACTTGGTGAAAATAACTTCCAAAAGTGAAGGCAAAATAAGGCCTTTATTCGTCATACACAACCTAATAGAATTCATCACTAGCATACATACAATACCAGAGTAGATTTGGTTATGCACTATAAAATGGAGCTGACCAGTCTATGCTTTATTCACTTTCCAGCCCGCTGTCCAAGGACAGCTATATTGTTTAATGTTGTCTTAAACAAAGAGCAGGATGAGTTGAGTTCACCAAGTTTCTTGAACACAGAGCCACACAAGGTTATGAATTGGGATGGACATAGGACATTCTAATCCAGAGGGATTAGGAGAGATTTCCTATCACAGCCCTGATAGTTTTACCATTTCATTTGTTTAACAAAAACAAGTGCCAGTATGTGGCAAACCTTAGAATGAGTTCTAGCTGTTTCCTGGGGTTTTGTGTCTGTTCGTTGATGCCTGTCATAGAGCCTCATTCAGCCCATAATTCTGATCATTCATTCATTCACTCTTTCATTGATTTTTTCACAGACATTTATCGAAAACATACCAGACCTTTTGCCTAGAGTCTGTGGGTACAAAGGTGAATAAAATAACCCCTTCTCTCAAGGAATTTATCTATTACTTTGATAGACAAGTACACAATTATATCAGAGTATTACAGGGATATGAAGAAAAATGCTACTGGGAGAGGCAGAGAAAGTGATATTTGCTTTGCTGGGGAGAAATCACACAGAGGAAATGGTGTATAATCTGGGTTATGAAGTAGAATTCCAGGTACTATTGCCATGTTAACAAATTATCCCCAAATACCAGCTTAAAATAACCACTTTATTGTACTCACATATTCTCTGTGTCAAGACTTTAGACAGGACATGGTGGGAATGACGGTTATCTCTGCTCCATAATGTCTGGAGTTTGGGCTGGGAGACTCAAAGGTTTAGTGGTTTGATGTCTGGAAACAGGAATCAGTTACAGGTGTCTTCACTCACATGTTTGGCCGTTGAAAGGTCTGCCACACAGGACCTCAGCAGGGACTATCAACTGGAAAAGCTATACATGGCTTCTGTGTGTTGCCCAATGTTCTTAAAGCAATGCAGCCATAGGATTGTAAGACTTTTTGTGTGGCAGCTTAGGGATCTAAAAATAAGGATTTAGCACACAAGGTAGAAACTGCATTGATTTTTATGATCTAACCTCAGAAGATACACACCTTCACTTCCACTGCATTCTGTTGGTTTCCAACAAGTCACAGACCAGATTCAAGGAGAATTAGACTCCACCTCTAGATGGGAGGTGGCAACATTCTGGAAGAGCATTTGGATGTGTAATATTGTTGCAAGAATCTTTAGAAAATACAGTTTGGCACATGAAAGCTTATTATTACCTAGGAACCAAGTGGGAATATGTATGGCATGATTTAGGAATAGTAAGTAAGGCTGTGGGTGTAGTCAGTGCATGATAAGAATGTCCCAGGATAATGCACAGTGAGAAATTGGGAGCAAATTTTGAAGGGCCTTTTTTTCATACTGAAAATACTAGACTTTAACTTATAGGCAACGAGGAGCCCTTAAGAGTGGGTTGTTTTTGTTTTTAAACTAGAGGATTGAAATGAGTTAATGTGTGTTTCAGAAAGATGATCTAGGTGTAGGGATGTGGGCGGGGGTGGTTAGGAGACAGATGTTCATAGTGCAGGTAGAGAATATGAAGGCTTACGTACTCAGTGGTGACAGGGTAAATGGAAAGACTAGATGTGGGATGTATTTTGGAGGTGGAATTATGACTGACCAAGACTACCGAGAGAAAAGAGGACTGAAATAAATGGGAATGCCTAAGAAGCGCCAGCACTTGGCTGCTTTGCTGCAGGTGCATTCCTCCAGCCCTGGGATGCTCTACAGATCAAGCTTACATGGATCTCACAGCCGGCCAGTCCTAATCATGCCTGTTGATCCGGTCATGGGAGATGGTAGTCACCTACTGCTTTTCCCATACATTCTGTTGACAATGCTGAAGGCGTCACAGGTTAGAGGTCAAGCGTAAAGACAAGGGTAGCAGCAGGTCTCCAGAGCAGATATGACACAAAGGTAGAGTATTCACTCTGAAGTTCTTACTTAAATTTTTATGTGTTGATTCTGAATTTTCTGAGCAGTGGAGAAGAGCAAATTCATGCCGTTTAATTTTTCTTTGCAAAGGAGAGCTGTGATCAGAATACCGTTTTCTTTTTTTAATTACTGGCTCCTTTTTGTCCTGTTAGATTTTTAAAGAGATTCAAACTTCCTCCTACCAACTCCTGAGACATTATCAATTAGCCACACACAGCCCATTGAACACAGCATAGCTGTAATTAAACTAAATTACTATGCAGTAGCTTTCATTACACAATGACACAGTTTTTGTTAGGACCATAGAGAGAGTTTAATTACATGTCTAGACACCCCCTGAATTCAGAGCAGCAGTATTGTCTTTTTCTGTTTAAAAGAGAGTTTCGGCTTTTGGTGATTGCATTTTTTGAAAGACCAAATGGTAAGATATATTAGGGGTTCTTTATTTTTTTAATTCCACATTCTACTTTCATGCATATGTGATTTAGGAGCCATTTATACATCTGTGGATATATTTTCTAAGAAAAATGCATAGATTTTTCACTCTCTGAAAATCTTTGATATTTGATATACATTTTACTTAATCCAAAAGCTTTCTTTCTCTAATATACCTGCAAATGTCCACTTGACTTATTAACATATAAAGCATGTAATCTGAAGTACAGTCATATATTATAATATTTCCAGCTTCCTCTTCCTTGTGAGGAATTTCAACACTTTGCCTGAGCATAGAGTGCTTTCTACCTTTATCCTCAGTCCCGCTCATTCAAGCCTCTCTGTAGACTCTATTCTCTCTGCTGGACCAGAGCACACAGGTTCAGGAGCTCCTGTGTTTCTTTTGTTCCCCAACCTGATCTCTTCTTTCTCGTTACAGAAATGTGTTTGCTGCCTCTTTCTCTGTAACTCCAGATGATTTTTGGACCTTTCCCCCAGTTACGTACCATCTCCTGAATACAGGTTCCATTTAATTGGCCAAGCCTTTCCATAGCCTCCATTCCTTAATTCTCATCTCTCCTGAAATCTGGCTGTATGCATTGGAAATAAGAGGATGAAATTATCACATGCTTACCCTTTCTAAGCATTCTCAACAGCCCCTTGGAAAGTTGTCCCACAGCATGCACTTGCTCCAGTCTTATATACAAAAACCTTTTATTTATGGATTTATTTGTTGATTACATGTACATTGTTTCAGATTTCATTTTTGTACTCTTTTAGCATGAGACTTGTCTGTTTAAATCAGGACACATCACTTTTTCCATTAATTTTTTGCATGCATAATTTAAAATGATAATCTTTCATTTAATAATTGCTCTTGAAAACAATGATAAGTGTTTCATTGAAGAGTGAATGTTTTGGATTTGGGGTTGAATCTAAGGAAAATAGTATAGATAAAATTATACTTGCCACCAGTACTATCTAGACCATTCTTGTAAATGTGTACTTAGTAGACTTCTGTAACATGCACATATATAAATAGACAGGAAAATGAACTTCCAGCCTGTTGAAAGTATCCCTGTTCCCTCACTCTGACTTTGCACATGAGGAGACTCATACCAAAATCAGAAACAAGAGCTGGAGTATGACGGTTTTTCATGACCTCTTTGCCTATCAAGTGTTCTAATCTTGACACCTCAGGTTTCCCTACCCAGTGGCATTCCTAATTATCCTCTCTGTCAGCATCCTGCCCCTTTTCTCCATGACATTGCTACTCCAAAATTCCCATCTTTGTTTTATCCAGACACTCCTAAGCCACACCCCAAATCTAAAGCAGAGATGCTCCCATGGGACACTTACCACAGGGACAGCACAGGCTCAGTGCTCTTCAAGGGCACCACTGCAGGGCCCAGCAGGACACCTTCATTTACAAACAGACGACTTTGGCTTGCCCACTGTTCATTAACGTGTCATTACACCTGGCCAAATCACTATTCACTTCCATTTTCTCACACTGACAAGTCCAGTTTTTGAATGTTTCAGACATGAAGGAAACTGAAGAGAAAACTAACAGATGAATTTTCAGCTGTCTTTGCCCAAGCTCCCCTGAGTAGGCATATGTTGTGTTGGATATTCAGATCAACTTCAAAGGATGTGAAGAAATTAATTCAGCCATAACTATCAATGCTACCTTAGAAGAACAAAAACTATATAAGTATTCAAGATGTCATTATGAGGTTGACACCCTTTTCCCTTATCTTACAATTAAAATGTTCTTGTTGGGTTTTGGCTTTTCCCAGAGTGATGCTGTAAATCTCATAGCACCTTTGAGGTAGCTAAGTATTATTATCCAATCAGTGTAGATGGCACAGATGCTATGCCTTATTTCAGTTAAATGTATCAAAGTGATGTTGCTATGGAAATATAGTGCCACAATGTAGGCACAAAATTTTAACTTCTATCAAAGATTAATAATGGCTAATGAGTATCCTTTGCAGATTATGACCATTCTTTGAGTATCTATAAGTTAATGACTCAAAAGTAGAACAACATACATGTCTATAGGAAAATTGAGTTTATCAATCATTCAAAAAAATTTCTTGAGTACATATTTAGTACCTGGCACTGTGCAAGAAACTAGATATCTGAGGAACCAGATCCAAATTTCCTTGTCTTCCTGGGTTTTCAGTCTAGCGAGGGAGGCATCCTAATCATAAAGCTTGCAAAGAAATAGGCATGTTGTAAAGAAAAGTAGGAGGCATCCATGAAGGCACATAAGTGTGGGCACATGTTAGTTTGGAAATACAAATACGGCCTCCCTGAAGAATTGACATTATAGTTGAGGCCTGAGGATGTGGGGGCTGGCCAGGTAGAAACATGTAAAAAAGCATTCCAGAAAGTGAGGGCAGTCAGAAAGGGATGCTGAGATGGGGGTAGGGGAGGGAATGGGGCTTGAGAGAAATTGAAAGAAAGTCAGTATGGGAAGAACAGAGCAAGAAAGGGGGAAATAGCAGGATATGAGGCTGGAGGGGAAGGCTGGAGCCAGGTGACCAAGGCCTTGAAAGCTAGGATACAGTAATGGGAAACCATTGAAGAGCTTCCCAAGGAGAAGAAGTGGCCTGATTACCTATGTTGCTGTGTGGAGAATAGATTGAAGGTAGGGCCTGTTGGAAATCAAAGAGGGTTAAGGGAATACTGTGGTGGTCTAGCTAAGCTCATGGCAATGCCATGGAGAAAGGCAAAGTGATTCTGGAGACATTTTGGAATTAGAATTCACAGCACTGTACTATGACTTGGATGGAGGCTACTGGGGGAGAAGAGAGAAACAGTTTCTGACTTGAACACTTGAGTTGGTTGAGACATCACATTTTGAGGTGGGAAGAACGGAAAGAACAGGGCTGGAAGACGCTCAACAGTTCAGTTTTGGACGTATTGAACGTAAGGTGTCTGTGAAACAGCCAGCTGGAAATGAGACCTGGGCAGGTGGATATATGGGCCTGGAGCTTAAGAAAACAACAGTTTGAATTAGAACATCTTTTTTAGATACTATCATGGAATAGTCTTTGCAGTCTTAAACTACTAGCAATATTAATGGCATCATGTGTTTAGTTCATATGAGACCAGACATAGTTACCATCTAAATGTACATATTCATATTCAGAGAACATTATTCAGAGTAGATGCATGGTATTCAGGACAAGCCAACATGAAATGCCTGCCAATTATATAAAATTTATGTTTTTAAAAATTCATTACCCAAATAATATATAATGTTTATAGTTAACTTTCATATAATAAAAAACTAAAATTGGGGCACCTGGGTGGCTCGGTTGGTTAAGCATCCAACTATTGATTTCGGCTCAGGTCATGATTTCATGGTTCGTGAGTTCAAGCCCCACATCAGGCTCCACACTGACAGTGAGGAACCTGCTTAGGATTCTCTCTCTCTCTCTCTCTCTCTCTCTCTCTCTCTCTCTCTCTCTCTTTCTTCCCCTCCACACTTGTGGTCTCTTTCTCTCTCAAAATAAATAAACTTAAAAAAAAAACTTAAAAAGGGGCATCTGGGTGGCTCAGTCAGTTGAGTATCCAACTTCAGCTCAGGTCATGATCTCACAGTTCGTGAGTTCGATCCCCACGTCAGACTCTGCGCTCAGAACCTGGAGCCTGCTTTGGATTCCATGTCTCTCTCTCTCTCTCTCTCTCTCTCTCTGCTTCTCCCCTACTTGCACTCTTTCTCTCTCTCTCTCTCTCAAAACTAAACATTAAAACAATTTTTTAAAACTTAAAAAAAAAGAAAAAACTAAAATTAATTATAACCCTACCCACAATTTTTTTACACACATGTATACTTTTGGGGAGGCTATAAAAAGTAGCTGGAGGGAAAGGAATAGACAGGAAGAGTTTATAGCAGAAGAGAAGGCTACAAGCACAGTAGTAGATACCTAATTTAAGAAGCAGAGTCAGAAACAAAATTCGTTTATTTATTCATAAACTTATACTTCCCAAATGTTTATTGAGCATCTGCCGGGCGCCAATTCCTGTTTTAAATTCCAAAGCAGGAATCACAGACTGCAGGGTGTTTTGTTTGTACCCTGCACAGGCTTTTAAAATTTTCAACTTAAGTGCCAACATTTAAAATTTGTAATATTTTACATTAAAAAATCTGAATTTCTATCTTTCCTTTAAAATCAGAAGAGCGAGGGACACCGGGGTGGCTCAGTCGGTTAAGCATCCGACTTCAGCTCAGCTCAGGTCATGATCTCACAGTCCATGAGTTTGAGCCCCTTGTCAAGCTCTGTGCTGATAGCTCGGAGCCTGGAGCTGCTTCAGATTCTGTGTGTCCCTCTCTCTCTGCCCCTCCCCCACTTCTTCTCTGTCTCTTTCTCAAAAATAAATAATAAAACGTTTTTTAAAAATCAAAAGAGCTAGCAACATGGGGCCTGCATTCCTGTCTGGCTGAATCTGAGTCGCCTTCTCCTTGTAAGGAGTCATGCTCTCCAGGGGCAGATGCAGTCCCTAGGACTTCCCAGTGCCTTCCTTTTATTTTACACTCTGCCAACTTCCTTCATTCTTTTAGGGTGTCTTCCTGACCCCTGGAGAGTTTTTGGTCCCTTCTCAAGAGATGCAAAATCAAATGCAACGTAGTTGCTACCCTGCATGACCAAAGCGATGGAAAAATGCTGAAGATTTTAAGCAGGGGAATGACGTGACCAAAACTGCACTTTTTAAAAATGATTGTCATGGCAGTGTGGAGCATGGGCTGCATGGGAACAACCCTGGAAGTTGGGGAGCTGGTAATTAAGCTAGTCACCAGAGTAATCAAGAGGGAAGCATGTTTGTGGCCTGGCTGAAGGCAAGAGCGGATAAGTAGGAACAAGAGGCCAATACATGAGGCACTAAGGAGCGAGAGCTACTTACTGTCATGGGTCATGGACTGGATGTGTCGGTAAAGAAGATAGAGAAGTTAGGTAAACCCAGGTTCTGGCTTGATCAAAAGGATGCTGTCATTCGTTGGGTTTGGAAATACAGGTACAGCAGGAGTAAATTTAGGGTAAATACTAAATTGATTTTGGACGTGTTGACCTTGAAACACGTGTGAGACATTCAAGTGGAATGGGAAGTAGAAAGTTCTGTCAAATCAGAGCCACAGAGAAGTTGGGGAAGGCAATAGAGATTTGGGGCACATTGGATAAGTGGTACCTTTATTTGTGGCTTTAGATGAGCTGAACTCTGGAAACCAAAGGAAAAGCAGAAGGGTGCTGAGCAAGTCTTGAGACAGAGGGCCTGGGGAGGAGACTGAGGGGGGAGCAGAGGTGAGGAACACCATGCGGCCAGTGTGGCAAGAGCCCCAGGCGATGAGAGGCCAAGTGAGAGACAAGTCCGTGTGCTCAGAGGCCAAACAGGTCAGATAAAGAGTCAGAAAGTGTGTGTTAGGTTTGATGAGGTCAGAAATGAAACAATAGTGTGTTGAAAGAAAATGAGAGGGAAGAAAATGGAAATGGGGAGTGGAGACTGAGGAGAGTAGGGTATAGCTGAGTGCAGCTAGAGCAGGAGGGGAATGTGTGTATTTGAGAGACCATGGAGGTGATGGTTGATTTCTTTTTCCTGTTTCCTTTTGATGGTGATACTGTTCATTCTGGAGGTATGTGTATGATGAAAGCAAAAAAAGAGGGAATAGCAGACATGGGAGAAAAGGCAGTAGTGATGGGGCAGTGCCTCTGAGTAGGGAGAGGGGTGTGGAGGAGGACCCTGAGCGGCACCCAGGGGCACCCAAGGACGGCTCCTGAAGAAGAGCCCGGAGAAGGAGAATGGAGCATAAGGGAAACAACAGGCTGTGAAATGCTCCTCTTTATCAGTGACAAATACTATTTATCATAGTAATTCTTTGTGTTACAATGGAGAACAGATATAGTAAGAATGCTTCAAATCCTAATTGGCATCTACTTTGTTTCACTTCTGACTTCTAAATGCTCTTAGAAACTGAACACAGATACAGCAACTTAAGTCTGTATTTCCCTTAGACCTATTTCAAGGGTGAAGAAGACTAATATATATTACATTCTATTACTCTGTGATTTATCATTGCATCTTCTTGGGAACAGGAGCTGTGGCAAATTAAGTGAAAAAGGCATACAAAATAAAGCTATTAAAGTGGAAAAGGGAATTTTAAAAAAGAGAGAGGGAGAAGTAAATATTCTAAACCAGGCTGGTAATTGTAACTGAAACCTCTTGTACATTGAGTTTGGGGCCACCAAAACAGAAGAAGAAAATGTGATGAAATAAAAAGCAAATATTTTCCCATTAAAGTATTCTTTGATACTTCAGGAAAGAGCAAGTTTTCCAAATCTCAAAGGATTTTGGATGTAATTTATTGTACAAGAGACATGGAACAACAGTGGTAGGGTGCTCCTAACAGCTACCATTTATAGAACAGAATGTCCACTCCATGCTAAGTGTCTCCATGCCTAACCTCCGATTCTCAGTGCAACCTTCAAAGTGGGTGCTACAGAGAGGGAAACCGGGAGGTGAGGGGTAGACAGATTGTTCCAGGTCACACAGCTAATAAATAGCATGCTTGGGGTATATGGCCCCAAAGTGCCTCTCATGGTGTTATTCTTCAATAATTATTTCAAAAACAATGCCACAAAAACCTTCTTATGCTTGTTTCTTTTATCAACCCTTCCTCAAAACTGAGGGTATAATACTGAAACAGAACTTAGCAAAGGTATGCCCTTGGTACCAGTGCATTAAATGCATCATTGCCTAATCCTTAAAAACGTACCTGTTGCCTATCTTAATTACTCTGCATATAAAATATTTGTCATTTTATGCTTTTTTTCTAAAAAGATAATATACTTTTTAAAAATTGAGCCAGTAAATTAATTGTGCTTCTCTGCCTCTTCCTTTCCCTCCTCCTTTTCCTTCTTTTTATTCCTTAAAGTTTTAAGTAAATTCATATATACCTAGTTATCTGCTCTTACAGTTTCTTTATTAAAATAGGTTACAATTAGTCATGATTCAGTAGTTAAATGCTACAGTTCTTGCCAGATTTATTATTTCCTGTCCATTAAATTGTTAGGTTATAGAGGTCTTCTTCCAAAACGGTGTTTAGTTTTCAAGGTTTCCTTGTTTGTGTTTGGTTTACTTTAATTATAATTACTTTGAACACTTGGTTTGTTCTGGAATATCCAGTTATCTCAAGTTTCTCAATTTCTCTAATCCTTTTGTCTGTTTGTATTGAATCCCCATGATTTAAATGATCAGTAGCTAAGATCAGCAGCATCTTGATAAGGTCTCTTTCTCCATAATTAGATATTTTTTAATCATTTCTGTGTCATTAATATGATATCATAAAATGTCTTTGTACAATTCCCCATGAGTACACAATTTTGAGGGGCATTTTTCCCCTTAATTTCTTTTTCACTTCTCCGTGTGTAGTGATCTTGATGTGTCGAGATAAGATTAGTGCTTGGTGAGATTAGAAGTGTGTATTTCATTTAAAACCCCGTTTAAAAATAAAGGGCAGCATGCCTATTATTCAGCCCTTAAACTGCTCTTTTTATATCCTCAGATGCTCTGAGACAGAAATTTTCAAAGTACAGTCTGAGGATTCCTGGAGGGTCCCTGAGTTCCCTTTCAGAGGGTCTGTGAGGTCAGAAGTATGTTGTCATAATATGAAGACATTTCTCTTCACTTGTGAAAGTACAGTGGAATATTCCAGAGTCTGAATGATGTGTGATTTTGCAGTAGACAGTGCAGAAGCAGATAAGAGAATCTAGCCATCTTCTATTAAACCAGAAATTAAAGAAATTTGTAAAATTTTAAGACAATAGCACAGCACTATTTTTTGTTTTAGCAAATAGTTATTTTTATTAGAAAATGTTTATGTTCATGTATCATTAGTTTATTGTTTTTTTAAGTAAATTAGGATTTTTTTTAATTTCTCAGTTTTAACTACTAACATACTAACTAATGTTAGATATAACTCACATAAGCAAAAGCTCTTTGAGGTTCTCAATAATTGTTTTTACTCTAACAGGGTCCTGAGACCAAAAGGTTTGAGATCTGGTGTTCTAAAAGGTTGCTGCTGCTTCTAACAATTGTATCTTTTTGGGGGAAGGCAAAAGATCATGCTCCACCTTTTCTTTTTTGCTTGGCTTCCTAACTAGAGATAATGTAAAAGGTAAAAGTATTAACTATTGGTTAAAAGCAGTCAGTGGGTCTAAGCAAAAATAAAATAATGATCCCTGCCATTTTTGTCAGTCAAATACATTTAAATGACTCCTACAACATTTGTACATGATTATATCTCAACTTTTAATAATCTTTATGCACCAAGTAATTTATAGTAATTAATCCCTGCCTATATTTTTAAAAGCCAGGATCATAACCTTCAGTATTTCATTGCTTTATTTTGTCTTTAAATTTGTTCTTCTGTTGGTGCATAGCTCCTAAGTCTATTATTTTCTCTAAAAATTTTCTTCTGTTATCTGGTCTAGCTCTCCTTTATGAAGCGCCAAATGGTGTCATTTTGTTTTGTTTCGTGTTAATTTGGACTTAGAACACAAAACTACCATTTCTGTTCTAGAAAGCCAGAACAGTAGTTAGTGAACGTCTTTAAATAATTAGTACTTTGCTAAACCAATACTTGTAAGTTTATCTCATTTGCTGTTGTTATTGTGTTGCTATCTTCACTGTCATTTTCTTCCCAACGGAATGGAGCTTCTAAATTGGGTTAGACTGTGGGAGAGCAATATTTTCTCTTGATCCCAAACTGCAATTCTTAGGTGTGTTCCAAAGCAACTGTATGAGAAACTTGTATTGTTGCCTTCAAACTCAGCTTATACAACATACAGCATCTTCCTCCTCAGGGATCTGGTGGGTTTTCCCTGGGTGTCACTCAAGGCTGAGCATGGCCCTCTGCCTTCTCACTTCTCCTCCCCTGCCATTACCTTCCCTCTCCTTCCATCATGTTCCTCTCCTCTCCATCTTTGTGATTTTCCTCTCATTCCCACCCCACACAGTCCAGCATCTGCTTGGGAGTCACATAATAGACAAGGCTATGGCCTCCACTTCTGGACACCTATGTCTGAACCTCACTCAGCTCCACACATCTAGTTGTGACATTGAGCACATCTCTTGGCCTCTCTCTACCTCGGTTTTCTCATTTGCAGAACAAGCGTTATAGGATTTGCAAGTACGAGGTGTTTGTAATAGTGCTTGGAATATAGGACGTGCATAGGGCACGTATGGTGTTATTGTCTATAGGTGGATCATTATCTACTGTAAGGAGTGAGCTCAGCCTGGTGAGACATGAGCAAAAGCAACTTTATTTTATCTCACCATTGCCCTGGCAGATCCACTCTGAACCCATTCCTCTCCTTCATGAATAAAATTTCAAGCTATTCCCATAGCTTTTCCAGGCACTCTTGCATAAGGAAAAGACTAAAATTTTAGACTCATCCAACTTTTAAATGTCTTCCTTCCCCCAACGTGGACATGAGAGATCTATAATTTCTAAATATAGGGGATAGGAATATTTGTTAGTTTCTTCTCTTCCTCCTGCTTTTTACCCACCAACTGATTGTGTTCCTTCTAAAGTTGCTGTGAGGGTGACAGGAGAGGGAGAGGAGAAGGACAGTGAAGAAAGGTCTCACCAGACTGGTACAGTTATGGTCTGGCATCTGTGATCTCCGGGGATGGCAGGTTACAATGCCTAGGGTTCTTTCCCTATGGGACACCAATGATGGCTCTACAGAGACCCATTGCGGGGGAGTTCTGTCACCTCAGGTGCTCTGAGGAGTCACTGGTTCCTCAACTGCCTGCTCTCACCTTCCCCATGTTCTGCTTCCTGTGATGCTAAAATGAGATGGCATCACCCCAGCAGGAAACATTCTTCAGGGAGACTCATGTCTGGTTCCCTTCTGCACAGTCCAGATTGAACCCTCATGAGATACTGCACCTATGTTCAGCTATTCTTTGCGAGTAGCTGAATCTCATTGGGGCCCTTTCTCCTCACTCACCCACTCCAACCATCTCTTTTTCATGAGTGAGCTGGATATCAATTCCTGTTTCCCCAAATCACTGACATGTCAAGCACCACAAATTGTGACCTTGAAGCTATCCACCTTCTATTACTTGGCTTGCAAAGAGAGAAGGCTCCTTCCCTTCCCGTAGGAGATAGGAAAGGAGAAATACTGAAGGACACTGGCAACTTTTTCTCCCAACCCAACAGAAAAGTGGGCAAAGGATATAAACAGGCAGTTCATAGAAGAGGAAAACCAGTAAGCATGTACTATACCAGTAAACAGAGAAAGGCAAATTTAACCAAACCTAAGATACAATATTTACACTGAAGCCCAGCAAAGGTTAAAAATACAGATTTGGTGAAGATGTCAGGGAAACATAAATACTTACACTGTTCATGTGAGTAGATACTGATGGAGTCTTTTCAGAGAATGATTTTGCAGTATTTATTAAAATTTAAAATCTACTTTTTGACCCCACCATACCTGCTTCCAGGTATCTGTCCTAGAGAAACACCAGCAAAACTAGCCAAACATCCAAGGCATAGAAGGCTTATTATTGCCTTATTTATAATTTTTAAAAACTTGAATGTCCATCAAAAAGGGACTAGCAAAATAAATTATGATGCTTCCAATGAAATGGATACAAGCAAGTGGTAAAGAGATTAAGCTGTAGTGATTTGTGGAAAAGGTTTCAAAGACATATTGTGTGAAAAAAGCAGTATAAAAATTAATATTAATCATGCATTTATATAAGAAAATGGAAAAATCAGGGATATTTCCTTGCATACATACATTCATGTTTGTGAATTCATAGAAAAAAGTTAAAACCATTTCAAACTGATGAGTGATTACTTTTGGAGAGGGATCTGAAACCAGGGGAAGCAGGACCAGGTAAGACCTCCACAATCACAGCAAGAGTATGTTACATGTGTGATAACACATAATTTACGAAATAATTTAAAATATAATAAAATTAGTGGAATTGCTAGAGGTGATCTTTAATTTAATGTCGTCTCCAATATACCACTCTATATTGATAGCTGGATTTACTAATCCTCAGAAGAGCCTATGAGAGCATTCATCATCTTTAAGCAATATTTATCATATTAAGGATAGTCTTCTATAATAATTACTCACATCTAAATGTCTGTTCAAGCAATAATTAGTAAGTCTTTGCTGTGGTTGTGAGCTTCTGAGATGACACATACAATTATGCTTTTCAGATATAAACCAGACAGACTTCAATGCATAGAACCTTGACTTATTATAATAATAATTAGATTTGAACTGATATGGTAATATGCATAAAGAGAGCTACAACTAATATTCTCTGAGGAGTAAATATTTTATTTCTGGCAGTTGGTTTTATACACTTTAAAATTCATTTCACTTTCAAGTAACTGTCAGCTGTTCTTGAATTATGTATAGTATAAACATGTTTTCCTTTATGGTGTTTATTTTTAAAATCATCATATATGTGTGTTGTCGAATCACATGACTTAGTAAAGATAATTCTAATTCTGAAAAGATTAAACATGAATGTTGGAACCATTAAGTACAATTACTGTAATGTTACTTCATTATTTTCCCTATTTAGTACCTACATGAAAATGGGATTGTCCATCGTGATCTCAAACCAGAGAATCTTCTCTATGCAACTCCAGCCCCAGATGCACCCCTCAAAATCGGTGAGGACATTTCCTAATGTCTCATGACTCCTTTCCCAGAGTAGAAGAAATTTATTTCATGCAATTTTTAAATACTGCTCCATCCGGTTTTGCCTCCATTTAATTTCCTTGAATATTTGGTGTCTGTAAAGGAATAATGCATTATTTTGGAAGTTTGTGTTCTTTCTGGAATCAGTACCTAGGAGGTGCTCCAGTGCTGAACACAAAGGAAACGTAGTTTGTAGAAATGGCAGGGACTCCAGGGGGTGATGGTATATTTTGTAGATAAGTTTATAGAGAAGAAAATCACAGATAACATAACACTTCTTTTTTTGTTACTTTTTATTCCACAACTCAGTTGGAGCTTAATTTTAGATATTCAAGAACTTTGACACAAAATGCTTAGTACATATTCTTGAATTTAGGGTCTGAGTCACTTGTTTATGTGAACAGAGAAAATTGAGATCTGTATTTCCCAAAGTACACTCCACAGAACACTGGTTCCTCAGCTGAGTGAACAGGGGTAACTACTGTAATTCCGTTTGTGGGAAATGGGAGTTGTTTGTGGAAGTGCTAAGGTTGGTCAAATAAGGTAGGAAATGCCAACTTAAACACGATTTTTTATTTTTGCAGGACTTCCCAGAACTTTAAAAATGCTAATGTGTAAACTGACATCTAAATTAGTGTACTGTGAGGTTTTTCCCAAACCTTATTTGACTTTGAAACCTTGTTTTTTCTACCAGTAAGCATTTTGAAGAACTACAAAGATGAACTTTGTGAAACTCCCATCTGTTCAAAGGGTTCCTTAAATCAGCATTTTAGAAAAAAAGTATACATATGTTAAATGCTACTTTCCAAAGCAAATCTTCATTTGCAAATAATAATAATAAAATTTATTTTATATGAATCCTCCTTTAGTAGATCTGCATTAAGTCCTGTGAAGGACATTGCTCTTCTGGTGCTGGCCTGTGTAATGTTAATCTGATCAGTTCACTGCATTAGAAGTGTTAACATCTTTGAAAATTAAGTTATACATATCATAGAAGAGCTCAGACAACATAATGTGCTTTATGAATGCAAGAACTCAAAGAAAAAAATACCAAAAGCCTGCTAGGCAGCCGTCCTGTTCTTATAATCACTCCTGAAAGGCAGTGAACGGCGGGGAGACTTCCATTTCCTTTGACATCACTTTCAAAGATTTTATCCTTAAAGAAATTTCTTTAAATGGATGGATAGATATAATTTAGACAGGAGAGGCTTTCTTTCTGAAGGACTTCCTGCTGCTTTCCCTGATAAGGATCAGCACCTCCGTGGAAATGTGGGTTTATCTTTGAAGTCTAAAATGGCATCAATTCTGCACCTGCCTCTCTTGAAGAGTGGCCTTGAATGGTTTCCTGATGTTTCCTGAGTGAGAGAGATGTAGCCCAGCAAACAGACCATAATGGTAGCAACTTTGGTAGTGTTTTATCTAGGTAATATTCTGAGGAATAAATAAAAAGAACTTTTGCCCAAAAAAAGTGTTATATCTCTCATATGAGAGTAAATCCTTATCCATCAAATATACTAAAGAATGACATTATTTTGAAGCAGAATAAATGTTTTGATATTTCTGTTAATTTCTTTGACATTCATGAAAACCTAATTTTTTATTTTGATTTTGTCCAAGTGATTACTAATTCTATATCACCATATTATACTTTAGAGTTACTGTTTATAAATCTAAGAATTAATATTAGACAAAATGTATCTATTGCAACTATTACTTCAAGAAAAAAGCTTATTTGCTAAACACTAGGGATTATAGAGCATAAAATGTATTTGGGAGTCATGTTTTTCTCAAATTTAGAGCAAGACTTGAATTGGTATTATTATTATTATTTTATTTTATTTTATTTTTTTAGTTCCCTCTCCCATGTGACTGGTCCCCTTCTACATATCCATCCGTCATCAAATACAAAAACAAATAAATCTGTTTTATTTTGAATAACAGAAATATTCTGTCATCTTATAAAAGCTAAGAAAAGACTTGTTTCATTAAATGTTTCTCTTGTGTTGTTAGCTGATTTTGGACTCTCTAAAATTGTGGAACATCAAGTGCTCATGAAGACAGTGTGTGGAACCCCAGGGTACTGCGGTATGCTCTTTAATACTGATATTTACTTTTATTGTTATTTGAAATCGATTTTTACTTCATGATCTAATTTTCTAACTCCTAATATCTCTATTTAAAATGCTTACAATGTGATGTGAGTCTCCATGAGGAAGGCGTGTATAAATGATACTTAGACCACCTCTTGTTCTACATGAGGGGTTCAATGATGTTGGTTTTAGGGCCCCCTTCTTAGAAAAGCAGGGAAAGAAGGAGCCCTAGGAAAAAGGACTGGGTGCTCTGCACCTGTCTCCTGGGCAGTAGCTACTCTTGAACCCACTTCGAAGCAGAAGGACAATCATCAAGAAAGAGGGCAGGGAAACAACCTTATTTGTGGTTGGAAATAGAGCCATGAGTCCTCCTGTCACTTTCCTTGTTTGCTTTTACTTGGGAGGGTGGGTGAGGAGGGAGCGTGTCATTAATTCAAAG
The DNA here is from genome assembly GCF_023721935.1 of Panthera uncia. Taxonomy (NCBI): domain Eukaryota; kingdom Metazoa; phylum Chordata; class Mammalia; order Carnivora; family Felidae; genus Panthera; species Panthera uncia. The sequence goes on from NW_026057577.1 coordinate 85,713,369, forward strand.
GGCGTATAGGATAACAGTGAGATTGGGGTAGTCCCTAGTCCTCATTGATGGCACTCGCCTAGTCTTATTAAGATAAAGGCTTCAGGTGGGGTTGCCCCGCCAGAGTCCCCCAGTCTTTAGAGATGGACTGTGTGACAGTCCTCACTCCTAACAACCACGTAACTAACTTATTTTAACAATGTTTGAATTCATGCACATCAGACTATAGAAGGTACAGTTAGATATCCACTGAAGCAAATATATGATTGAATTCACAGAATTTTAGTGCTAGAAGAAGCTTTAAAGTTCATTTGCTAACTTTCTCATTTTGAGTTCTAGAGTATGACTTCCCCAAGATTCCACATCTAGTTGTTAGTGGGTCAGAGATGAGAATCCAGGTATCCAAGAGCCTAAAAACAGATTTATACAATTCCCTCTTCAAAAAAGCCAATATAGATAAATCAATATAATTTTCCTTCATAGAAATATTTATCAGTTATTATTTACATCTTAAAATGTTTTTGTTTTGTTTTGTTTTGTTTTTAGTTTTTTAAACCTCAAAAGTATTACTCGGTCATTGCAGGAAGTAAAAATCCAAGTATGTGTAATCAGTATTAATAGCCTTATGAATTCTTCCTCATCTTTCTCCATGTTTCCATATTCACATATGGAATTCACATATTCACAATAAACTTTTTATTATTTTGTTTTTACCTAGTTAATTTCCCTACTGAATCTAAAATATTATGTCCTTGTAGCTCAATTGTTCATAGACCCAGTAATTACACAGAATTAAGTATACCTGTCTTTCTATTAAATCTTTACATTGTGCCAAATATTCTTGTTCTGGACCTTTAACTCCTTAGCAAGAGTAGTCTACCAATTAGGAGTAAATTCAGAAATCTCCAAGTAACTGTGGCTTATGGAAGATAGAAGTTGATTTCTCTCATGTTAAAAGTCTAGTGAAAGGCAATCCTGGTGGGTTCTCCAGGTAAGGCTCTGTGGATCTCAGTGGCAGGGGTCCAGGCCTTTTCTGTCTTGCTCTACCGTTCTTTAGCATGCTTCCTCACAGTCCAAAATGGCTGCTTGAAATCAGTCATTACATCCACATTCTCTGTGACAGGAAGGGGGGAAGGGGAGAAAAAAGGGTGTACCTTTTCATTGTTAAATAGACTTGCTAAAGCTCCACATCACTTCCACTTCTATCTTATTGTCCAGTACTTGGTTACAGCCTCCATACTACCAGAGTGAGTCTTTTGGCTGGACATGTTGCTGCCCCAAATGAATTCAGCGTTCTGTTACTAAGCATAAGTATTTCATTAGACCGCTCACTATCTCTAGCACAAACTTGAGTAAGATTCCCATTACCGGGGGGGGGGGGGGGGGGAGATTTTTAAATTATACCATGTTCCCTATAGACATCCTCTTGTTTTACATATATAATTTATATATATAGCGATATAGATATATAGATATAGATATATATTTATGTATATTTATGTATAGTTTATTTTCCTTAGAACCGTTAGCCGACAACCTGTCCATGACATCTAATGGTGCCATAGATATTTCCCCTTTCTCTAATTCATGTGTCCTTGTCATCCTCCTATATTTCTTTCATGCCTCCCGATCTCCAAGGCCATAAAGATAAAAAAAGAACCCCGAATTTTGTACCATGTGCCAAATGGGATTGCCCATTTGTGAGTATTAACTGCTGACCAATCAAAAGTAGCATTGAAAGAGAATTGACAAAAGAATGATAAAACAAAGTAAGGATTTCCCAAAAGAAGAAAGCTGATGGGCAATTTAGTAATCATTATCTAAGTACAAACACTGAGTATTCCTAGGAGGTAGGTAGGTTGGAGCATTTTTCTGAGAACTAGCAGCCCTGAAATGGGAAGATCAGGAAGAGCTTACAATAGCCATCTCTAAGGGTCCCTTCTGTGACTAAGAGATGGCAGCATCCTTTTAATGGCTTTGATAATAGTGACAAGAGCAGCTCTTTCCTGCAGCGTGACAGAATAGCCATTCTATGAGTGAATGATTCATTCATTGATAAAATGAACATTGAATATCTAAGAGGCTCTGAGATTCAAGAGTGAACACCATATGGTCTTGTCCTTTAAGGATTTCATGGGCTATTAAAGAAAAAATACCCATATACAATAAATCAGTTTGTGTTGATAAGTTGTAGTTTTATCCAAGCTAAAGGCCTAGGTATTCAGAGGGGAGGGAACAATTAATCCTCCCTAATATTTGAGCTGGACTCTGAAGGTTGGATAGGAGTTCAACAAGTGAAGAGGTAGCCACAAGGCATTCTTTGCAAGTAGGCAAAGGAAGAGAAAAATCATAGAGGAGTGGTAGCATCTGGCAGATTCAGGGACTGTTGGTTACTTTGGCACTTTGCACAACTGCAGTATAGATATAGTTGGACTTGGAAAGATACAATGGACCATATTTTTAAATAATCTATACATCAGGCTAAGGAATTCAGATTTGCTTTGGTAAATAGTAGTGATTGAGCAAAGGTTCTTAATCAGGGCAATTATATTTTAAAATCAAATCTGTATCTTACAAATATCTCGACAATGTCATTATGACAGATGGTTTTGAGGGAAAAAAGAGAGACAAAAGAAGACAAATTAGAAAGTGATTATAAATTCTCTTTCCTGTCCCTCTGATGTCAGAAATGTACACACAGAATGCTGTCACTCCCGTAAACAGCTTCTCAGAATGATGTATTCGATCTGTTCCTACATCCATTTTTTTAATATAAAATGATAATAAAAATACTAGTTCAGAGTCTTGTCCTTGCCATAAACAGACCCTTCTTACAGATAATGCCATCGAATAATGGAAGCTTATTTTCCACTTACTATTCCCCCCTGCCAAAAGTACCCACACTACTCTCACTATCCCTTCCCCCACCCCACCCCCACCCCCGCCTAGAGGTTAGGGACAGGATTTTAAGGATACACCTGTATATAGTAACACAAAAAACACTGGAAAGGCTGAGTTAGGGAAAACAAGGTCGCAGTCACACCCAGGGCACAGGAAGTGGATGGCCTAGAGAAGAGGCAAGATGCAGAGTTTAAACGTTTTTGTTTTTGTTTTTTTTAGTTAATATAATAGTGAATAATAATAACATATAGTAATGAAACAATTAGACTTTATAGGCAAGGCTGAAGCCCCTTTGAGGTTCACTCAGTTCTAGCCTTTCCTCCCTGCAATACATGTAAGTGCCATCATCAGTTTGGCGTGTCCCTTCTGAGAGTACCTAGGTGGGGAGGAAACTGCCCATTTATACAATGAGCTGGAAATGAGACTGGTGGGAATCACTGTCGTCCTACAGAAACCATGACTTTACACACAGACTTTAGTTTTAACTTGAAAAGGTATCTGAGGCCCCTTCAGTTGACAGAGAGGAGACGTGTGAGCTTGTTTTCTTGCTCATTGGAAGGGTGATTACACTCCAGGTCAGTTCTCCTCATGTACACGGGGTCTAGTGTCTACCTTTAATGGAAGGCTTTTTCAGTTACATCTTTTGAGGGAGTGGGTGTTTATATTACACCATCTGTCATTTGTCAGGAAATACAAAAGTGAAAAGCCATCCATTCAGTCTCATTCATAGAACCTTTGCCCTAGGCTATTAATAACAGAGGGTTCTCCTATAAGTGAATTGCAAAAGAAAAATCACAGATGCTGTATGTTTAAGCAAATACTCATTATTTCCTGGGAAGTGTGCCCAGTGGAAAATAAACTCCAGGCCAGAAAATTAAAATCTGTGATCCAGATAAATGAAATCAATGACTAGTGTTCTGAAATAGCCGTGAAGAGATTCTCCACATCTTGTTATTGCGAAAAGAAATAGGTCTCAGAAAAAAAAAAAAAAATCCATTAGGTCATGACTCCCGATAAATAGGCCACAACGTATGCAATATTACTACCAAATGTCTTGACTGGTTTAACTATTTAAGACTGGAAGTCTGCGGGTGTTCAGCCTATCAATGCCAATCACAAAAACAAGTAAAGCTGTGAGAGTAGAAAAGAAAACAATATGGTAAAGGGTTAGGTAAAAGAGTATTTCTGTATAATACTGATTTCTAATTTACTCATAAGCTTAGTTAATTAAACTATGTATGTTCATGGTTCATATTTCTGCCCATCTATCCAAATTCAATTTGCAGGGTCTAGAAGCTCTTCAGAATTGATTTTCTCTTGGCATTTGCCAGAGTCCCATTGGAGTGATAATCCTGTGTTGTTTCTGCATTGTTATATTTTAAAGAAATAATTTATTATGTTCACTATACCAAAATTAAAGATAATTTCTCAATAGCCTAGAGTCAGACAGAAGGGATTTCTGTCTACATGAACACATACTAATATGACCAATGTAGGAAAATTTAATGTAGTAGAAGGAAATCTAATCATCTAAAATATAAGCTTTCAGAATAGTTTCATAAAAGATGTATTTTGTTCATTTCTAGAGGACTAAATAGCTAAGGTGAAATAACAAGAGTGTCAGATTATGTTGGTAATCTAACTGGCTAAGGGATGATCTCACCTGAGAGCTAATTAAATACCCACTATGGTGACTTTCTTTTTACAGTGAACTTAAGAGAAAACAGAAGAGTACATAGTAAAATGTCAGTTGCATGGCCTATAACATGCTTGATGGGCTGATGTGTGTACACAGGGCTCCTGTGGGGTTAGTGGACGATGGGCAAGAGCAGGGGATGTGAGAAGAAGCAAGCAGAGAATGCTCAGCAGGTGAGTAAGGAGTGCCTAGGTCCATCTCCCATTGCTGACCATGGCCCTTCTTTCTCCCTAAGATAGGCTGTGTCTGCAGCCACCATATGACTGTCCCAGGCACGCTTGCAATGCTTGATCCGTATGAGCACATGCCAGGTAAAGGAAAAAGTGGGGCTGGGGATAGATACACGAGAGGTGAGGAAAGGCCGTAGCTTATCTTGGTCTTGACCTTGCAGATGACAGGGACTCTGCTGGTGGAATGCAGGCTGTCTTGGAAGTTTTAAATCTAGAGGAAAATGAGCCTCTCGGGGTATTTGTATTGATCTGGTACTGACCTAGACAAAGTGTATTCTGTGGAACTTTAGTTATGTACCTATTCAATTCTTTTTTCATTTAATAAATTATTTACTGAGCTCCTACTATGCACCAGGCACTATTCTAGGTGTTAGGGATATAACAATCAATAAAACAAACAAACAAGATCTCTTCTTTAAGGGTGGTACATTTTAGTGAGAGAAGGCAAATAATAAAGAGAATGATTGTGTCAATATATAGAAAGGTGATCATTCCTATAGAGTTGGGAAAGAGGATAGAAAGTGTTGGGACAGGCTGACCAGGGAAGGCTTCACTCATGAGGGAGCAGAAGAGCAAAGATTTGGAAGAGGCAGGGAGAGAGCAAGCCATGCAGATTCTATGGAAAGAACATTCCAGGTGGAGGGGACAGAGCACACCAACCCTGAGGCAGGAACACAGCTGGGTGTCTATAGGTTGAGGAAGGACACAGTTGAGTGAGGTGCAATGATAAGGGGAGAAATAATAGGTAGGAGGGGGACCAAAGAGCTCCAGTTGGCAGGATAGAGTTCACATTTACTGAGATAGGGAGGATTTGAGGAGCAACGGGGTTGGAGCTTGTTGATTTTGAGATGCCTGTTAGATATCCAGGTGGAGATGACATGTGGGCAGAGGGTATATATGTTTGAGGTTCAGGAGCAGGGTCATGTCTGTTGATATAAATGGGGGCTCTGTCACCATATAGATGCTATGGAAAGTCATGAGACTCCAGGGAAGAAGAAGAAACAACCCAGACTGATCCTGGGGCAACATCACCAGTAGAGGCCAGAGAGAAGAAACCATGTTTATTATTCATAGAACATCAGATAGTGGAGGAAGCATCACTGGACAGAATTAGGAATTACGAATGGGTGCTGCAAGGCACAGATATGGGGCACAATATACTCAACAGTGTTCTAGCATCTAAAGCTATCAGCAGAAGGAGGGGCTGCCTCCCTGGCTCGGGAAATGGTCCCAGAGGCTGACTACTGACCCGTGTCTCAGGATTCAGGGGAGCAAGGGGAGAGGAGACAGAGTGTTGCTCATTTCTGCATCACCCAGCAGATACATAGTATTTGACATTCATAATATTACTTCACGGTCTGTCTATATATATTTTATATGTGTAAACTATGTTGAGGATTATGGCAAGCGCTTCATTTAATCCAAGTTAACCAAATATATTCTGACCTGAGACGGCTTATAAAATTGAGTCTGAAGAGATTGTCCTTCCGCCTACTTTTCATGTTCTCTTTGGCTTAGAAACAGCCTTTTAATGTGCTGGTCATCCTTAACTTCTGCGTCCCCATACCATAAATCATTCTCTGTCCTTCCCTCTTTGTAACTGTAAATGACTACCTAAGGAACAGAACCAGCTGTGCCAGAGAACTCACTGTGCTAAGGACTCAGCTCTATTATTACCCATGTGAGGGCGGAATGCAGGGGAGAAGTGGTCATAGGAAGGGTGACTGATGGCAAGTGGGAAGGAGACTTGCTTAAAATGTATTCTTTGGGCCCTGAACACCCACAGAGTGTTCCATTTAGAATGTTGTCACAGATAGGATATGCACAAAATAAAAATATTTTGAGAGAATTATTAGTGATAATTACAATAAGATTTATAGCTCCATTAGAGAAAAACATGGTATTTGCCATACTTAACAGAGTTCGAAGTCCGTGTCCATCACTTTATATCTGTATCTCCATATCCAAAAGAGACTCTTGCATGATGTTAATATTAGGACGAGTTCAGTTTATTTATTGATACTCCACCTCCTTGTAGAGGCAGATTTTCAAAAATGAATACCTCTTTGCTGTCCCTGGGCCTGCATCCATCACAGCTTTGAAGTGAGCAGGAGACTCAGTCTGATTAAGATTCGGAACAAATAGTGATTGCTCTAAGATGGGAGGGCTCTGTGGGATCATAGAAAAGTGAATTTCATAGACATAAAACTTTCCCAGGGTAATAAAAATAGGTTGTGTTTATTTTTTCCTCTTCTGAAAGTACTTAGGTGTTCTCAAATACTTGATTTTCTCTTCAGGGTATTATTTAAAAAATAAAAAGTAAGATGGGGAAAATAAACAGGCTATCTTTCTTCACCCATTTATAAGATTTATACAAAGAGAAGTATCATGCAATTCGTGTGGCAAGGAAGACTTATTTAAACAGCTTTAATGAAAAAATACTAAGTGAGAGATGGATTGACTGATGTTTGTAGTGTAAAAGATCAAGAGCCCAGGAAAATGGAAAAGATGAGTTAGGTCATGAAGTGTATCCCTTGAGTTTTAAAATATCCTTCAAACTTCTTTCTTGCTCTACACTACAAGTCATAGATACCCAAAGTGACGGAGGCCCCACATGCCTCCTCAGCCCTTCTCAACCTCTCACACCATGGCATGTATGGAATCAGTAGTATTCTGAGAGTCACTGTAGTAAACTGGTAAGGCTGCTCCTAGCCAGAGGCAACTCCTTCTGGAAACATGTCAACTGTATCCCAGTCTGATTCACCCCTTTGTTACAACACTAAGCAAAATGGCGCCGGGACATGACCTGTCTTCTCTGTTGTCAAAGCAAAAATTGCACTTGACAGGGCTTAAATGTTGTGCACCGTTCTCACCAAATATCTGTGACACCCTGACAAAGGACCACACATGGTACAGGTGCTGAGGAAAGCACAGAGTAGGGTCTGCCCAGCTGCCTGTAGGAAGCTGCCTGGAGTGCATTCTCCTCTGGGTTCCTCACCATGTTAAGAGCAACAAGGGGAGAGAATTTCCAAACACTGCTCTTCTCCTTCTGTTAGATAAATCCCTTCCTCAGTGCTCACTCCTCAGAGGCAAAGTGTAGAGAGACTTCTAGATGCTGAAGACTTGTGCTCTAAAGAAAACTCAATTCAAGACAAGACTGTACAGTGAAAAGCTCCACAGTGGCTCTCCCTCAGCTGTAGGAGGGGGTGGAATTCTGCAAAGTCAGATTCAGGCTTTAAGATGAAAATAGATTTGTTCCTCTGTGTTTTGAATCACTAAAACAAAAGCATAGGAGAGAATTTAAGAAGAAATAAACAAACAAACAGAAGCCCTCATGTCCTGGAATCTGTAGTCTGGCCTCTGCCTCACAGGGGCTCATCTCACAGGGACTTCACTGTGCCCAGGGCTGTGCTCCAGCCACACTCAGCTCCTTGGGCACCCTCGCTCCTGCCCGCTCCTGCCAGCCACAAAGTCTCTGCATGTGTGGCAGCTCCACCCAACCCGCTTCACTCTCTTTCCTCAACCACTGCCCTCTCCCCCTTTGCCTGGTTAACTTCTCCAGTCTTTCACATCTCACTTTAAACTTTGCTTTCTCTACTCACCTTCCTTGATCTTTCTCACCAGGTCAGCCCTCTATTGGAGACACCCTCCATCCAAGCACTTACAGTTACCACTTTGTGTTTCTTCATGTGGCTTTCTTGATCAATGCCTACCTCCCCCACCAAACTGTAAGCTCCATGGTGGCAGAGACGTGTTCTCTGGAACTCCCCATTGCTCCCCCAACACCATCTAACATAGTGCCCATCATACAGCAGGTACTTAATAAATAGTTCATGGTTTGTTTAATGAGTGAATGAATGAACATGTGGATTTCACTCATCTTAGTCTCCCTGGGATTTGTCTTTCTCAGAAGAGTTAACAATAGTTTGAAAAAAGTCTTCTGCTAAAGAATGCCAATGTGTGGCCTTAACTCAATAGGTAGGAAGGAATTGACAAAATGAAGGTGCAATCCATGACCAAAATCATCCCTCTACTTTTCTCCTAGGGCTTTAGAAAAAGAGGGGAAACTTAGCCTCAGTGGCCCCTGTCAGAGTGTCATAGGGCATACCTCATACTTTTTATGTGGGACCATTTCGAGAACTAGTAACAGTGAGTTTATTTAATAAACTAAAATTCATCCCAGTCTGTAGATGGACCCTCAGTGTCTAGAAGTTTTAATGGTACCATGATCTTATTGAAAAAGCAACACTCTGAGGTCTAAGTGGTATGTTGGTAAATAAATATCATAAAGTTTGAATTTTTAATATAATTTTGATATTCAGTTAAAATTGCTTTTTAAAAAAGTGAAGGCTGGTATCTTGGCAATTCTAAGACCATTTACCACAATTATTCTGTGTTGGAGATTGGAGTATGAGCTCTGTAGCATTTAGTGTTAATGAGCAATAACACGAATGATAAGCTTATGAAGTGGCACAAAACTTGCATCCGCTTAGAAGACATCCAGAGAAATCAATAAAGGATTATTGACTTTTTTAGAAAAGAGGATTCTAAATTATTTTAAACACATTTTTAAAAACTGGATCACACCTTGAAATGATTTTCTCCCTTACTGTATTTTTTTGACTTATTTGTTTGGGCAGTGAGGTGAAAAGATATGTAGGACACCTGGAAGTGCTTATAGCATTAAAAGGTGGGCTAGCTGATGTCTTTTCCTGAACCAAGTTGGAAGTAGTCAAGTATTTCCCTCCTTAATAAAATCACAAATTTGTAGAATCCACCGCAAGGACATTTGATACCTAGGAGACCTGTAGCACTGGTATGCTGGAGCTTGAAATGTATTCTGGAAAGCTTCTGGCTCTTGGAAAGGGTTCAGACAGATTACAAGAGTATATTCTGCTGGTCCTGAAGTCAAGGTTATGATAACTAGCAACTGTGAAAATATTTAAGGTTTCTGTGAATGGGATCTGATTGTATCTAGATGCTTAGTGTTTGTTTCACCTAAGTTTTGTATTCTGATTAGTAAATATTATAAATTCTTTTTAAGAGAAATTTATTATGGAGGGCAAAAACATTCTATATTCCTTTTGTCTCAGTTAACCTCACCATGGAAAGTTTAGTGTTTCACACCAGGGGATTGCCCACATTGCAGCCTACCGCCTTACAAGGAACTAAGTTGCCTCTGGAGGGTAAGGTTGCACCCTGTGCTGTGAGGGGAGGTCAGATATTACCAGGTCAGGTAAGAAAACCAGATGCCCTAAAAAGTGGATTCAGAAAGAGTTTTGTTCCATGGTATTCACTTCATTTGGGCCCTTACCTGGGAGCTATCAAGAATGGCCAGAAAAAGCACCTGACCTCTGCGACAGGGTGTTCACCTCTGGACAGCACCGAAGGGAGGCTTGAGAGCCCTGGAGCCAATAGGATAGGTACGCCCGGGGCCAGCATACACAGTTGACACTCCGGCAGAGGAACGGGAATTCAGTGGAGTGCCTGTCCTCTCTTCTTGCTTAAATTGGCAGTAACAACCCCTCTACTAATATCACAGTGGCTAGTAGCTTCAAACTCAAGAGTACTTGGAAATTAGCTAATCCAATTCACTTAGGTTTTAGAGGTAAAAACGAGTCCCAGAAAATGTAAAGGACTCTCCCCAACAGATTTCTGTATGTCTAAATGTCAGTGTGGGACTTGACAGCACTTCACTGATGGGAAGACCTGAGTGGGGAAGGGCTAATGGTACTAAATGTGAGTGCATTCAGCTCCCTGACTGGAACAGCTCCCAGTGACACAGACAGCACAGCAGCCCTCCTGGAAGAGGCAGCCTAACCAGAGTTTCCTCTGAACCCTGATGAGCAAGGCATTTGCAAGTGGGCGCTCAGTGTTGAGGCCCAAAGGAACCATGTGTGGGGTACAGATTGCCCTGGAAAACGAAAGCTAACCTGAAGGAGTGAATGGTGTTGGCAACGAGCGTGCATTTTTCTTAATTATGTTAATTAAATTCTAAGAGGAAAATTTTCTAGGAATAATATGCCTATAGATGAGAAAAACTTCCTGGCCCCAGACACCATTCTTTAAAGGGTGCATCTTGCTGAATTGCTGCTTGGAGTGTTACATTGCACACTCTCGTTTCACTGTATGGGCTCTTCATCTCTTGTATTTTATGTAACACAGTTTGTGCAGAGAAGAGAATATCCTGATTGCAAAAGGATGGGGGAGGGGGGTAGTATGGGAAGACATCAGTGGAAAATCCTCTGTGTTCCTTCCTCTAAGTCAAATTCAGAGTTCCAGGAGGATAGCAGCCTTCCAGGGCTCACTTTAATGACCTACTCTGAATATGACATTTTCAGCCTGCAGATCGGGGATCCAGCTCCCTTGCTCTCCTGCCCCCTGCTGGAAGGAGGAGGGTGGTGCCCCCACTCCCAAAGCCTCCCTCAAGGAGCTCTCAACATGGATTAGTCAGCTCCTCCCTCAGAGACCCCACTGACATCTACAGCACTTTTGTTCAAAATGGGAACACTGAGGCTATAGGCCACTCTGGGGCTAGAGGCCCGAGCCTTATTTCTGCATGGATTGTAAAACTCTCACTTCTCCTTTTCTTCCTTTGTTAGGCAAACAAATAACACCTCCAATTCTTGGTGCAAACAGTTGGACGCAGTTAACTCTCCATTTTCACAGCTCTAAGATAATAAAAACAGAAAAGATCTCCTCATTCTATACTACAGGGCCGTTTGATGGCTGAGAAGACCTTCCATTTTCACCATGGTGGGCAGGGCTAATAGGAGCAGGCTCATTGTGCACGGAGAAGATCCCTTTCTCAGTTCATAATCCCAAACTGGGGACAGCTGCTCTCTGGGAACCTACATGTAGTTGTCAGTACTAAGACATGTGCCGGGCCCCTTCTAACACCTGTTCCAACCTTCCAGCATAGAGACTTCCCAGTCCTTCCCACTGTCCGCCCACGTCCCTACGCTGGTCCCTGCCCTGCATGCTGTCAAATACAGGTTTGCATGGATGCCCCATGCTCCCAAGAAGGTCTAGATCTCAAGGTAGCATAACTTGCATGTTTCCCCTTATTATGGTAAATTTGTGTTCCTTTTCTGCGTACAAAGCTCCCTCTGAAGTAAGGGATCTTTTATAGCAGAGATGCAGTTCTGTCTGATTCGAATGAATGTTCTGATGTAGAATATTAAAGTTAATACCTTTATTTTTATGCACCCCAAACACAGAAAGACTTTGATTTCTCCCATTAAAGTAGACATGAGGGTTTGTAGTCTCACACTTTGGTTTGGGGAGACAAAATTGGTTACAAAACTGTTCTGAACTTTGTGTTAATTAATTTCTTACCTGTTGCTTGTCATTGAGATGTAAATGTTAAATTTAAACTCCAATTTAACACAATATTCATTCTTTCTGCAGCACCTGAAATCCTTAGAGGCTGTGCCTATGGACCTGAGGTGGACATGTGGTCTGTGGGAATAATCACCTACATCTTGTAAGTGAAGAAAAGCAACCTCTATGTGTTCTATTTGCCTTTGCTGTAATATTTTCTAGGTACTGATAGTCCTCATAAAAAGCAAGACTACTTTTTGACTTTTGTAATTTTCTATGACATACTAAATGTAGCCAGTGATAGAATTTTCTGAAAATAAGCATTACTTTTTATTCTATAATTTCCTTAGAACCGGCACTTCTGTCCAGGACTTCTCTCTTTCTCTCTTTTTTTGTAATGTTTATTTATTTATTTTGAGAGAGAGAGGGAGCATGAGCAGGGGAGGGGCAGAGAGAGAGGGAGAGAGGGTAAATCACAAGCAGGCTCTGCACTGTCAGCACAGAGCCCAACACTGGACTCAATCTCATGAACTGTGAACGGAAATCAAGAGTCAGACGCTTAACTGACTGAGCCACCAGGCGCCCCACTGTCCAGGACTTTTCTCGGTCCCATTTTGCGGTGCAGTGTGTAGCAGATTTGGAGAACAATTCATTATTTGATGATAGTAATGAATATGAAACTCAAGTCCATCTATTAAAAACATGCTCTTATTTTACTTATTTGCATCTCATCAAAATACAGTATTAGTATTTAGTTATTAGTTATTTAGTATTTAGTTATTAGTATTGCTTTTTAAAAAGCAAGTGACTATTTAATTTCGTAAACAATTCCAGACTGGTACATTTCTTGTCAGCAATGTTTTTAATGCAATTTGCCTATCAATTTTGTTTTCTATTTGTGTTAGGTCCTCAAGGACCTTGAGTTTAATACCCTAAACTCAGAGAAACCTTTTCTCTGGTAGAAAAAAGTTGGGCTAATCTCTCGCTCTCTGGTATCCCCAACTCCATTCCTGAGCTCCTGGCTATGAATAAACAAAGGGTTTCAGGAAATTTGCCAAAGACATGATGGAATTGCAGAGGAATATGAGGGAGGTAAACAAGGACAGAGGAGTGTCTGGGAAGACTGCTGAAGAGAGGCTACAGAAGAAAGGTGTCAGTGAGTTCTGGAGTTTAACTTAAGACAAGCAGATTTGGTTGCCATTTAGAAGACACTACACAGTTACTTGTTGGAACCTACACCATGCAAATCTGTAGAGATTTTGGAAGGTATGAAAGAGAGGATATTAATCGGCTCAGGCTGCCATGACAAAATACTGCAAACTGGGTGGTTTAAACAACAGAATTTTATTTCTCACAGTTTCAGAGGCTGGAAGTCTGAGATCAGAGTGCCAGGAGGTCCAGTCCTGGTGAGAGCTCTCTTCCTGACTTGCAGACACCTGTCCTCTAACTCTTTCCTCACATGGCAGAGAAAGAATGTAAGCTCTTTGGTATCTCTTCTTCTAAGGACGCAAATCACGTCATGAAGTTAGCCCACCCTCATGACCACATCAAACCCTAATTACCTCCCAAAGACTCTATCTCCAAATACCATTGCACTGGGGGATTAGGACTTCAACATATGAATTTTAGGGAGACACATTTCAGTCCAGAGCAGAAAGAGGTTTGGGTGTTGTTGTTGTTATTGTTGTTTTTGAATTTAATAGTGATCTTAGAAAGTGTAGTATCTGGGTAATAAGGACTAGGAAGAGGGTAACTAGGGTACCCCCAAACAAATTAGTAAACTCTATGTTCACCTGGATATATTCAGTAGTCAGTAGCCAAAACAAAAAAGTTTAATAAGCAACCCATTAAATAGCTGTCTGCTACTGTGTAACGTCAAAAGATAGTTTCAGTGTTGAATTCTTTGTGTATCCAGAATATAGTAAAGGCTTGAAAAGCATTTGGAGAGGTAGAGAAACATAGTTTTTTCTTATGAAAGTGCAAAACTGTTAGGTAATTTTTTTGCCATACTAAGTGCTTAATTCACTAAAACGAATTCCCGAGGCCACATCATGGAACTCCTTCAGCTTACATTTGAGGTCACTTTTATACTCAGGAGACAGTATTGGCTCCTGAATTAGGCAGGTGACATATCACAGTGACGTGAAATAAAAAACTGAACTGCACAAATAATGAATCAGATTTGCCCCTAAAGTATCAGTGTGCCCACCCAATTGCAATTTCATGCTGAAATGTGATGGGGGGGAGGTGGTGTAAGCATTAAGGTTGTATAGGAACTCAGAGATGGAGGTAGGAAACTATATCACATTCACCCTGAGAACCTGAAATTTGGAACGAGTAAAACCCCATAATGTGGTCACTGAGCAGGGAAAACGAAGAGGGAAGAATGTGATTGTTGGAGAAACATCATAGCCCTGAAAATAATTTTAAGAGTCTGTCAAAGCCCCTTCCCCTGGTTCACTTAAGGTCATTAATTAGTAGGTGTTGCTTCAAAGTATGCAGTAGTAGCCTGTGACCACCACCACAGCCCTCCAACCAGGACAAGTTCTCCAAGACTGTGCCAGTGGACCTGTGTATCTCCTTTACTATAATTAAAAGTTCCACTGAGCTATTTTGTGCTGTGACCTTGCTATTTTCTAAGGATGACAGTAGACTAGAAATGAAGGCCATTTTGTTATTTCTCACAGAAGTTCTGGTCCCTCTACCTTTTACACCTAAATCCTTTGTGCCATCAGACAAAAGCAACTACTACAATGCTCAGGTCAGAATCAGACTCAGATAAGGCCAGAGATTTGAACTCTGTCCTGCATCTGTCCCACCCTACAGTTCTGCCCAGCAGCCTGGAGCTCCCCTGTATCAGACATTCACATGGTTGGCCTAACCCTAATGTCCTCTGCAACTTCCGTTGTCAGGATTCTCAAATATTTCCATTTCTGAAGGCTTTTTGTAGTGTGTGTGTGTGTGTGTGTGTGTGTGTGTGTGTGTGTGTGTTGTTCTGTGTCACAGTTCTTCCATTTTTGGCATTTTAGGCTGACATGACATAAACTTTTTACTTCTGTCATCAGTGCACAGATTTACAGATATGTTTGAGAAGTAAGAAAGGCATTTGAGTACTGTACCTTCTGAACTGTAATTTTTCTTTCTAGACTTCCAGAAGGGGAAACAGAAGAGTTTCCTAAACCAAGCCTGGAACGTTGGCTAATTTCTCCATGACTAACTAACAGTAGGCTATATTTTTCTAGTGTTGTGGCTGGCACTGGAGGGCCAGGCAAGGCTGAGCTGCCCCCTTGTGTGGACGTAGGCTCCCTTCTCTCCTTATGGGGGAGCAGGACTCTCAGTGCAGATGGCTGGCTGCGGTGGGAGAGGACACACTGGTCCGAGCCTCAGCACTGCCAGGCCTTTCTTGTCCTGGCTGGCTCCAGAATATTCAAAAGAGACAAAGACTCCCAATAGAACAGTCCCTGAGCAAAGGACATGACAAAATGCTTTTCCCTAGAAACCCACTGCATTAGAAAGCACTCAAACATTTCATGCTCTGCACCCTCCTGACCAGATTGAAAGAAGAATTTAAGAAAATGTTTTTTAACATGTTCATCCTTTCCCCTCCATTTTTTGTCCAGTGCAACTCATATCCTGGTAGGGACTTGTTTTTATAGTTTCCTCTTGATCCCTAGTGATTTCAGAACCTGTACCCATCCGTAAAGAGTGGAGGGTTTTTTTTTAAATTTTCTTAATATTTTTATTTTTGAGGGAGAGAGAGAGAAAGACCAAGCGCGAGCAGGGAAGGGGCATAGAGAGAGGGAGACACAGAACCCAAAGCAGGCCCCAGGCTCTGAGCTGACAGCAGAAAACCAGATGCGGGGCTCAAACTTGTGAACCACAAGATCATGACCTGAGCCGAAGTCAGATGCTTAACCGACTGAGCCACCCAGCTGCCCCTACAGTGGAGGCTTTTGGTGGTCTCTTTTCAGCAACTCACTTTTCCTCTCTCTCTTTAGGATGTTGGAGATGATTTTCTATTTCTTTCCCCCCACTTTTCCCGTTCACTTCTATGCTGACCCCCTAGTGGAAAGTGAAGGTGAATGTAGGTCTTCCAGAGATACAGAAGTGAGGGTCACACACAGGGCTGAGGGAGCACCAGCCCATTCATCTCTGTTGGCCCCATGTGTTCACTCTGTCAGGTTTTAAAGGGTCGTTTCCTGACAATAGTCTTAGCTCCTGTCTTTGTTCATCCTGACATCCAAACTGGTGTGGGATGGAAATCTAGTATACTTTACTCATTTCTATGGTGGAATTCAGCGAATAGAGCTGAGGAAAAATGACTGAAAAATCTTTTCTGTCTACCTCTTAATCTGTTTATTCTCAAAATCCTAATTCTTCCACTTTGTAATAAATTGGAACTTCTAATCAGTCCATCTTCTCAATTCCTGCTGAAAAGAAATCCTCAGAAAATCATTAGCATAGTGCCTGTAATAGTGTTAACAATTATTGTTATTGTTTTGTGTCAGAGTTATTGATGTTATTATAAACTCTTTGTAGAAATTCTGAATCGGCTTTGTACCTATTCTTACTTCCAGAGAGCATGATGTGTATTTACACAGCAAAAGTGAATTATAACGAGGCAGTTCCACACTCGTGCTGAGTAGACTGGTGTTCTTAATGGGAAGCTGTGAAAAGGACAATTCTGAATTACCACAAAAATTTGATGAAATGTATTTAGGCATTTAAAGACATTTTATTCCCTATCTTTTGTCCTTCTAGACTTTGTGGATTTGAACCATTCTATGATGAAAGAGGTGATCAGTTCATGTTCAGGAGAATTCTGAATTGTGAATACTACTTTATCTCCCCCTGGTGGGATGAAGTATCTCTAAATGCCAAGGACTTGGTAAGTGTGATCAAAACAAAACGAAGAACAATCCTCGTATTCATTTTTAATTAGTTAATGGGCAGTGTCATTTTTTAAAATTTGCCCCTCTTAATATCTTATTTCTTTATAATTGTATTTTTTATAAAACATATAAAAGGCACACTAATGCATTTTCCTTGTAGATAATGAAAAACAGATATGCCTGACTCATCACCAGCTGAATTATCACAAACTAAAAGTCACTACAGTATTAATTAGTGAGTTTTTACCATCTAGTCAAGGTAAAAACTTGCCTGTGAAGCCAGCTGTTCTGGGTGAATTCAAATATAACTTACGCAGAATAATTCCATTTTAACCTGGCTTGCCTAGATTACCTAGATTTGATTATATTTCAAATAAGCATTGCATCTTGAGAGGTTCAAACTTATTAAAATATCCCAGTAGTAACACAAGTCCCATCATGCATCACTGGCATCATAAACAAGTTACACTCTACTGATAATTCATTTTGTTTGGTTTTTTGTTTGTTTTACTTGGGATCTCACTTAAGCTCATATTAAAGTTTGTGTGTATATCGTCACCGGAGATGGCCCACCTATTCTAAAATGAAGGGGATACTAGCATGGGATGAAAGCAGTAACCATCAATGGCTAGAGAAAAACCACCCAGAAATAACTAAAAGCTAACTTTTGAACCACAGAAGGATAGCTCTCCAAGGGATCTTCTAAGATCTTCTAACATTCAAGTCATCGAATGTTTCCCTCCTTTTAAAGATGAGGGTGCTAAAGCCCAGAGAGGTGAACTGACTGTCCAAGGTCACACAGCTCCCCAGCGGAACAAATGATCCAGGTTTCCAGCCAATGCTCTTTTCCCTCCAAACTTTTTCTCCTTCCCATCCATGTTCTTTCGTGGAACAAACCCCCTATAGACCATGACTTTTCAGTGCAGTCAGGCAGAGAGACAGTGTGTGCAATGTGTGGAGGCATCATCCCGACTCCTGGCTCAAGCCAGGCCCCACACGCCTGAACACTTCTTGAATCCATCCGCTTCTCCCCACTCCACCACCACTGCCCCTACCAGGCCTGTCCTCTCCTGTGACCACTGCCACAACCCCCCTGTGGCCTTCCCACCTCCTCCATGCCCTTTTCAGGTAAGCTCTCCAAGCAGGATCCTGAGGAAGGGCCTAGTAAATAAATCAATTCTGTCACTCTCCTGCTTTGAGGCCCTTAGGAGAAAATCCAAAATCTGTAATGAGATCTACACAGCACCGCCTGGCCGGGAACCTGTCACCCTGCCCATGCCACCCATTTCACAGACTGTCCTCTGGTCTGTCTTCACACCAGGGTATCAGACTAACAGCCCCTCGTCAGGGTAGCTCAGCGTGTGGGCCGTTACTCTTTCCTCTGCTTTGTAACGTTCTTCCTCCTATCTTCCAGCCTCTTCCTCCATACTGCCTCTCTCTCACACGTGTGCACATACACACACGTGCACACACACCTCTCACATGGGTAACTCTTCATGTCAAGCCGCAGTTGCCATTTGACTCCCTTGGGGTAGCTTTGCCGCCCCCCCACCTCCCGCTTCAGCAGTCCCTCCTTCCCACACCTGCCTTGTTCCTTCCGCCACTATTATTCCTTTGCCTCCAACTCACGCTTTCATGATGGTTGTTAGTTATATTTACTTGTGGAAAGGTCTTCCTTAATTGGACTGCAAGTTCTGGGAGAGGTCGAGGCATGTGTGCCCAGGTCTTAGTACCACGTGGGCATGTAGTGCAGACTCAGTAAATGTGTACTGAATGAAACAATGGATCAGGAAATAGACCATAGATTTTTAAAGTCTGACACACCTGAAGTGCCCCCTTTTTAAAGTGCCCCCTTTCTTACAACCTACAGGTGTGACCTTGGGCTTGTTATCTAATCTCTCTACTTTAGTTTTCTTTTCTGGGATGATACAGTACCTTTGTCTAGATTATTGTGAGACTTAAGGATATATAATGCATGTTAACTAACTACCGTCAACTAACTCCATAACAGTTCCTTTACTTTCTTTTCATCTCTAATGAAAATTAAGTGGATAAGAGCATTAGCTGGGGCGCCTGGGTGGCGCAGTCGGTTAAGCGTCCGACTTCAGCCAGGTCACGATCTCGCGGTCCGTGAGTTCGAGCCCCGCGTCGGGCTCTGGGCTGATGGCCCGGAGCCTGGAGCCTGTTTCCGATTCTGTGTCTCCCTCTCTCTCTGCCCCTCCCCCGTTCATGCTCTGTCTCTCTCTGTCCCAAAAATAAATAAAAAAATGTTGAAAAAAAAATAAAAATAAAAAAAAAAAAAAAAAAAGAGCATTAGCTGTGATATTCCTTCGTTCGGCTAATTTTTTTAAGTTTATTTATTTTGAAAGACAGGGTGAGTGGGGGAGGGGAAGAGAAAGGAAAGAGAGAATCCCAAGCAGGCTCCACACTGTCTGGGCAGAGCCAGATGTGGGGCTCAAACCCACAAAACTGCGAGATCATGAACCTGAGCCAAAACCTAGAGCTGGATGCTCAACCAATTGAGCCACCCAGGCACTCCTCAGCTAATTTTTCCTTAATTAATTTATTTTACTTTGAGAGAGAGAGAGAGAGAGAGCACACGTGCACAAGTGGGGGAGGGGCAGAGAGAGAGAATCCCAAGCAGGCTCCACATTGTCAGCGCAGAGCCTGATGCAGGGCTTGAACTCATGGATCGTGAGATCATGACCTGAGCTGACATCAAGAGTTGGATGCTTAACTGACTGAGCCACCCAGGCACCTCCATCCAGCTAAGTCTTACCTTTGAGCTAATAAATTTATGAAACTTCAGAACTAACAGAGTCCTTGAGTACCACAGCTGTGTACTTACCAGAAGAACCTGCATCTGTTCTGATAACAGCAGGGGAACAGTGCCAACACATGGTGGAGTCAGGTTGTGAGGGGAGCTGTCGGATCAAGGCAAGGCTTTGGGTTTGAATCTTGGCAGGATCACCGGGTCTCTCTGACCTTAAGCAAGTTTAACAATTCAGTGCATCAGTATCTTCAGATGTAAAGATTAATGCTGACATGTGGAATTTGGGGGAACATTCTGAATTTCAGTAAATTCTTTGTATTTTCATGAGGATGAGGATGGTAATGATGAGGAGGAGGAAAAGGACCATTGAAAAATGGGAGGGAAATAATATTGTGAATTGTTGCTAAGGATTAGGTGCCATTTACATAAAATTATTAGGACATGTATCCCACAGGTTATAGGGGGACTGCAATCAGATTTTTACTTCCTTCTGCACATTCATTTTCCTTAACCACCTGTGCCTCCCACCACCTCCTCTCAGAGTTTTAGCCCAAACAACCTCACATCTCTACCCTCTACAAATTCTGTCTCTTATCCCAAACACACACTTCTTTGCAAATTTTACAGAAAAGAAGTAAAAGGAGAACCAGGTATGTGTTCTTCATTTGAGTTGCTGCCTGATTTGTGTTAGCCTGTGTTCAGTTCTTCTTACCTTATCAGAGTTAGGAAGACCTTAGGCCTACGACACCAAAAGCCCCTCATTTGCCACATGCGCAGACTGAAGGCCAGGGGAGTTGACGGACTGCCACGGAGGCGCTGTGGTAGAGTAGCCACAAAATGAGCTCTGAGGTAAGACAGACCTGAGTTTGCACACAGCCTCCACCAATTATAAGTTGTCCGACCTTAGGTAAGGCACTACATCTTTCTGAGCTTCCTCTCATCCCTCATTTATGAATTGGAGCTAATAGTTCCAAGTTGATAAGGTCATGGAAAGAATTATATGAATTTTAAAACATTTTTATATGCACATAAGAGTGTATTTACAAAGGAATGAAGGTGGAAATGAGGTCATATAAGAAAAGGGCCTAGGAGAATGTCCACAGGGACTCAGTTAGTATGTGGGTCTTTGTCTAGGGTCACAAAAGTAGGTAAGAGATGTAACTGGGCTTGAACATGCCTCCTAACTCCAAATAGTCTCTGCCTCATTCCAGGTCACCCCTTCTGAGCCCAGGGCCAGAGATTATTTTGGTTGTTGATCTCCCTGGCAGTTTATTATCTGCTCATCCTCAGGGGTCAACCTCCAGAATGGTCTGCCATGGGTTGAATTCAGTCCTTTAAACAAATCATGCCCCTAAACCACTGACACCTTTGCTTTGATTCTAAATAGGCTTTTACTCCAGCACTTGGCTTATTCCTTCAAAACCCTGAAGGTATTAGAAAGAATGAACTTTATCAGAGTCATGGGATAAGAGTAAGGACTATGGTACTGTCCCTTTGATGCCATTTAATCCCCATAGAAGACATGATGGATGCACGATGATACTATCTCCACTGAGATACAACAAATTCTGAATTCTTTTTTTTTTTAACGTTTTTATTTATTTTTGAGACAGAGAGAGATAGAGCATGAACAGGGGAGGGTCAGAGAGAAAGGGAGACACAGAATCTGAAACAGGCTCCAGGCTCTGAACTGTCAGCACAGAGCCCGACACGGGGCTCAAACCCACAAACTGCGAGATCGTGACCTGAGCTGAAGTCGGACACTTAGCCGACTGAGTCACCCAGGCTCCCCAACAAGTTCTGAATTCTAAGTGGTATGAAGTACAGCCTAGAATTATTCAGATGCTGGTTCTCCTTCAGACAGCTTCCAGTCCACAGGCAAGCCAGGACCTGTTTCTTTAACCTCCCTTGGAAAACTGTCTGCAAGTTTAGGCTCTTAGCTGGTACACACCACTGTCTTCTCAGACCCCCTCAGCCGCTGCTACCTGAAGCTATCAGTACAGTGACTACTGACGGCTTAAAAGCTTTTTTTTTTTAAATGTATATTTCATGGTATTGCTAGGAAAATAGAAGTTCACAAGCTGAGGGGCAAGCCATAAAAAAATCTCCCTAAGAAATCTATGGTTCTTTATCATTTCAGGTTAGAAAATTAATTGTTTTGGATCCTAAGAAACGGCTGACTACTTTCCAAGCTCTCCAGCACCCATGGGTCACAGGCAAAGCAGCTAATTTTGTACACATGGATACTGCTCAAAAGAAGCTCCAAGAATTCAATGCCCGACGCAAGCTTAAGGTAAGATTTGTAGATTTGTTTTGTTCTGTTAAAAAAAAAAATCTCTCTCTTAGCTTGAACTATTAAAGATAATTCCACTATTCTTCATCTAATTATATTATTTATCTCCTATGGTACCAGGGAAAATCCTGCTTTGAAATCCCAACAATGTAAAGCCACTGACAGTCATGTTATTCTCTCTTAAGAATTCATTATTGGGGCACCTGGGTGGCTCAGTCGGTTAAGTGTACAACTTCAGCTCAGGTCATGATCTCGCAGTCCATGAGTTCAAGCCCTGTGTCGGGCTCTTTGCTGATAGCTCAGAGCCTGGAGCCTGCTTCAGATTCTGTGTCTCCCTCTTTCTCTGTCCCTTCCCCACTCATGCTCTCACTCTCTCTCTCTCTCTCTCTCTCCCCCCCCCCCCAGAAATAAATAAGCATTAAAAATTTTTAAAAGAATTCATTATTAATAAAGGGAAATGTGTTATATGTTGAGATTTACTCACCAAACACATTATCACTGCTACTCATATAATCGTGACTGAACTGCTTAAACAGCATTGCTCAGGAAACTGGTACTTATTCAGAAAGTTTTCTTTCTGAATATGTGAAAATTGGGAAACTTTTAAAAACTATAATGTAGTGTAGATAAATTACAATACTTGGTAAAAATTAAAATACAATTAACCTTTGAACAATCCTGGGTTTAGGGGCACCAAACTCCTCAACACAGTTGATCTACCTATAACTTTTGGCTCCCCCAAAACTTAATCACTAATAGCCTACTGTTGACTGGTAGCCTTAGAGATAACAGTCAATTAATGCATAGTTTTTATGTTCAATGTTTTATGTACTATATTCTTACAATAATACCTAATTTTTTTCTTAACATTTCGGGTATTTCTAGGCTACATACTTCATCTGTGAGTTTTTTCAAATTGTTGAAAATCTCCAAAAAACTTTTCAATGCATCTATTGAAAAAAATCTGCATGTAAATGGACCCTTGCAATTCAAACGCATGTTGTTCACGTGTCAACTGTAATTCATGTGATACAGAAAACTGTCCAAAATATATCTTTTTATAGAATATACATAGAAGATATATTAGATGCTTTTCTCTTACATAATGGTGTTTAGGACTGACTGTATATCCAGAGAATTTCAGAGAACAGCTGAAGGTCAAAAATAACGTTCAATTCAGCCATCACTTACAGGCTGATAAAGACTAAATGAACCTTAAGGGCTCTGTGGTCAAATTGATCTGAAATACTATGGATTAAATAACTTTGACTGAACCCAGGACTTCTCAAACAAACCTAACCATGGAATTCTTTTGTCACATAATACTAGTGTTCCATGAAACAAATACTTTAGGAAACAAAGTCCAAAATATTTGAAAATAGGTTATCCATGGGCAAACATGTTTACTCAAGCTTTCACTGGTCCAGATGATTAAATACTCTAGCTTGGGATTAAAGAGATTTTTCTGTTTATGCTCCAAACAAGTTTTCATTCAACCATCTTGGAATAATAAATATGTCTGGAACATGCAAAGCTGAGATGGAGCTCTGATTGGGGATTTTAAGTGCAGGTGACACCTGACACTTCTCTGTTTCTAATCAGGCAGCAGTGAAGGCCGTGGTGGCCTCTTCCCGGCTGGGAAGCGCCAGCAGCAGCCACAGCAGCATCCAAGAGAGCCAGAAGGCCGGCCATGCACCTTCTTCGATTCAGGATGGCAGTGAAGATGTTAAAGCTATCTCAGAAGGAGAGGAAGTTCAAGGAAGTGGGGCCCCAGTGGCAGTTGAGCGGGCAGAGGCTGAGCTGATGAAGGTACAGGCTGTAGAAGAAGTTAAAGATGCTGATATAAGTGCTGCCAAGGCCACCAGTGCGGTGCCCAAAGCACTAGAAGATGGGACAAAGGTGGCTGACCCAGAAATCGAGGAGGGCCTAGTAGAGGAGAAGCTGAAGACCTCGGAGGAAGCAGCAGCCTCCAAACAAGAGCAAGAAAACCCGGCTGTGGTATTTGGAGCTCAGCAGAATGATGTGATCCTGCCAGAGTACTGATTTGGCTTCTTTCCAGTCGGGAGGCCAAATGCGGGCACTTTGTATGTTTTGTCCTTCAGCAAGGAAGATGTGGAAGCATGATCTGCATTATAGTGATTCTGTTTTTTGAGGTGCAAAAAAAAATACATATATATCAGTTGGTAATCCTAATTTCATGCATGTGACTGCTTTATGAAAAAATAGTGTCTTCTGTGGTATGTAATGGATACCTAATGCTGATGAGTTAAATTTGAAATTTTGAGTAAACAACATACATTTTAAAAACATACATTTTCAGGGACCAGTAGCATACATTTGAAGTAACTTGTAACACATTGTTTTTGCTTTGAAAACCTAGCCATCATACATCCTTTGGATTTCTTCACAAGGCAGTAATTCCTTTGGACTGTTGCTCAATATTAGGTAATGCTATAAGACATGTTCCCATGGCATTCACATTATACTTTTCAGTGTGTTCAAACTGTTTACAAGGAGATGGTTATAGGGTGCAGTTTTATGGTACATATAAAAAATCCCACTTACAATGGTAAGAAGTTGAAGCATACTTAAGGGCCATGAAACAAAATGCCCTTAAAGCTTGTGTAGCAAATGCTTTCTAATTTTGTCCTTATTTATGCACACTATATTACTAATAACCAAAAATGTTCTATCACAAAATCCTGCCATTTTACAATCCTGGAGAAAGTATTTTACAGACCTCTGCTGAGAGATATATCCCTTCCTTCCCATGCTAATACAGTTTCTTTCTCATGGACAACTTAAGGTAGGCTAAAGAAACTGAGGGAAGAGAAGGAGCTAAGGCCTAGACCTAAACTAACAAAGGTTGACTGCTTGTCATTTTCAGATACAATTGGATTTATTCATGAGTTTGTACAACTTTAAAGACCGTGACATTTTTATGAATAAACTCTGTATTTACCGAGTTTCAAATATTCAGAAAAATCTACCCCACAGGCTGGTGCCAAAATATCTGAATAGAGTGAGAATAATATTCCATTATAAGATCATCCACTTTACTAGAGTAAGGAAACTTTTGTTTATGAAAGTCCTTTTTCCCTTCAGTTGATGATGAACTAGATACATTGCTTATGAACTAAAGATATTTCAGAAAATCTGGTATATCTTTTTCTCATACTTGGAATAGAAGTGCCCACATCTTACAATGTAGTTTTTTAGTTTCCATGCCAAGAAATTTAGGACAGTGCAACATTTTATTTGCCTTAAAAAACAAAAACAAAAACAAAAACAAAAAGAAACAAAGAAAAAGCACTGATTTCAAATCAGACTCACAAGAAGCTATAACATTAGACCTAATACTTCATTATGATTTTTTTTCAAAATATTTTTCTTTGATTTTTCATATGAACACTTTTCCCTTATAGAAACCACACCTAAATTCCAAGTACCTCATATTTCTTTCTAGTTTGAGATGAAGTGAACATTTTTATCAAATTATGCATCACAAATAGGTTTCCTCAGTTTTAAAAAAGGATTATTTTCAGAGACCAAAATATGGACAGTAAAAATGACTGTCACATAAAAATCTTCACCGAAAAAAGATCTTAAATTCTTTGGGCTCTTCCTCAAAACTGTCAAATTGGAAAATGAAATTAAATCTCTGGTTCCTGCGGGCTCCTGGACCTTGGTAGATATTCTGCTTTCCAAGCGCAAACCTTCCTTTACTACTGTTCTCATAAGAAGAAAAGGTAGGACTTCTCGTCATCCGTGGTTTAAGGGCCTGATGGGTCACCGACATGGACAGAGGAAAAAGCCCTTAAAAAGCACATCATCTGGGCTCAGAAGATTATTTTTTGTTTTTAGCTAGTTGAGAGTACTTATTTTCTCCCGTTTCTTTCCTTCCTTCTTTATTCTCTCAGAATTTCCAGGTTAGTAATTATAAAGGGCTCACTCTTTTTAATCTTTAAGAATGCCTTCTTCACTAAGCATTAACATTTCCATTTAAGAAGATCAATTGCCCGGTGAGCTTTTCCTAATGAGACTTAACAGGCAGATAGGGTCGTTGTCCCATATACTGGAAAAGGAAAGAAGAGAGGGAAATGGATCTTACTGGACAGTGGCATTGTTGGAACATCATTAGGCGTTGCCCTTCCGGGCCCCGTCCACCCCCACAGTGTTCCGAGGGAGGGCAGTCATTCTCTGATCCATCACTCAGGCTGACTGTGCTGCCTGTGGCCTGTGTTAACAGGAGCTCCAGCAGTAGCGGATGCGAAAGGCCAGTGTGTGTTTAAGAATTTACCCATTTAAATGAGTACCCATGCCTTTTCCTTGGTGAGTACTTGAACACCTGAGGGTGATTTCCTCTATTTTTTTTTTTTAACCTGTAAATTGCACTTTCTAAAGATTAACGGGAGTTTTAAATTTTGACTGTAAAAGATGAAGTCCTGATGATGCCAAAATAGTGACTAACTTTGTCATTTCAATGCAAAAACAAGTCAGACTTTCACAAAAATTGGTCATTTCAGCCAAAGGATTCAATCTAAGATTTAACAGAAATACAATCTGTTAGGATAATTAGATTAACCATTTTGAAAGAACAACAAACATTTATCTTCTTTATTTAAAAGAGATCTGTTATCTATCTCAAAGATTAACTTAGCTAGGGGCGCCTGGGTGGCTTAGTCCATTAAGCATCTGACTTCAGCTCAGGTCATGATCTCATGTTCATGAGTTCTAGCCCCACGTTGGACTCTGTGCTGACAGCTGAGAGCCTGGAGCCTGTTTTGAATTCTGTGTCTCCCTCTCTTTCTGCCCCTCCCCTGCTCATGCTCTCTCTCTCTCAAAAGTAAACATTAAAAAAAACAACAACAACCCCACAAAGATTACTTAGCTAAATAATGGTAGACTGTTGTAGAGAGAGCCTTAATTTGACAAACTCTTTCATAATGTTCCCTTTAATTAAGACAATATAGTCACAAAGCAAAAACATTAAGGTTATTTTAGCACAGAACAATAAATTCTGTTTTGCATTTTAGAGCTGACAGTTAATACATTATTGATTTTTGTTTCTCAAATAAGTTCAGATACATAGCATGAACTAGACTATTTTACCATGAAGAATTATGGTAATTATTATTTCTCACATTTAAAAAGTCTAGTCAGAATCCCACTGGGCTTTTCAGGCTGTAAGAGCTCATTTGCCCCACAAATACATAAATAAGGGAGAAATTAGAATAACATGGTTGTAGAAGTTATCATCTAGAACAAGTGCTATAATCCCAATGTATAATCAATATGAAAAATTATTGAGATATTTTGAATTTATTATTTTTATATTAAGTTTTAAAAATCAGGAGTATATATATATATGTTATACCTTTAGGACATCAAGTGCTCAATAGCCACACATGACTAGTGGCTAATGTTTTGGAACAAAACTGTTCCAGAGCGCACTTCTAAAGCAAAAATGACACATGAATTTCTATGCTTAGATTTGAGCTGCCTCAGTTTTCCATACTGATGAGTTGGTAGGAGGCCAAAAAGAAAATGTTTCCGAAATGTCACAGACCGAAATAAGTAAAAACTCTATTGGCCACATCTGCTTAATCATGTACTTCAAAGGAAGATTTCCCATCACGACTTTTAGAGAACAATGCCTTCCTGGGCATTGCAAAATTGTCTGTTTGCCACAGTCCCTCTAATCCCTCTCTGGGCCCTGGAATCTTGACTTCAGGCTCGAGTCTCCTGAGTACTGCCATAACATCAACAGTATTCTTGTGTATGAAACCATGTGTCCCCACTCAGGAGGGACTACACACAGACCCTTAATAGGATTTTTTAAGGCTGGACTGAGGTGGGCATCATTTTGTTACAGGCAATATTTCCTTCTACAAATCACCTGAACATACTAAATTCATGTGATGAAGATCATTTGGGGAGGGTGAGGATATCATCCCAGTAACCCCCAAAATAAGAATGACCGTTGGCTGGATCTTTTTAGATTTCCTCAGAACTGTTCAATCAACACTGCCATTATACATGGATTCAAAGACTTAGAATTTTCTTATATACTGCTATTTTAGAATAATCCTCAAAGTTCTATAGCCATGTTGAGTGGCAAACTTAAAAAAGAAAGGAATAGTTTGCCTATTACTGTGACCTCAATTACATAGTATTTAAAACATATTTTGTAATTTAGAATATCTAGCAACCCCTATTTCCAGTTTCACATGCAAGGTAACTTGGTGGATTGCCTACAGACCGAAGATTTAGAGAGAGCCATTTTGTTTCATAATTCAGTTTTTATTTCACAGAAGCATCTGGTTGCATTTCAAATTAGAAAAAAAAAAAGTAAATGCCAGAAAAGGCAAAGAGTAAAATTACTAAGCCATTTATTCTGTTTTAGGATTGTTCTTGCAAAGCAAATGCAAAAACAAACAAACAAAAACAAGAAAGAAAGAAAGAAAGAAAGAAAGAAAGAAAGAACAGAAAAACAAAAGTCAACGAAGTGAATCAGCACTCGGTTTTTCTGGATGAAGGTTAACTCCACGAAAAATTGAAATAAATATACCGAGCAGAGTCAATTACATAATTACAATGCCATTATGTAATTTATTGTCATTGTGGAGTATAGACTGGTTATGTAGTTCTGCTTTAGATGGTGCAAAGTTTCCAGACATAATAGGATTTGTAATATCCTTACAATCACTGTCTCTTAGGTCATATTCCAATTTCCTCAATGTTCATCGCAGATATGTTCCCGATTAGGGTCGTTGCTAATATTTGAGCATTTACTAGTTAAATACTGCTTAATGGCTAGACTGTGTGTCGCCCGTGATTTTTAAAAACATTATGTGCATGCAATTGCAATATTAATATTACAATATTCATAACTACATGATGAATAGAAATGTACCCAATAATTTTCTATACATTTTTTTCAAAGTCCTTTTCTCCCCTTGGCACAACTCAGGGTGAGTTTCTGGTTCCTTGACAAATAAGGGGGAAAAAAGACGACTGGAGAGAGATCAGCTACCCACCATGGTTACCAAGTTCATCATTTCCTCTTTCTACATTCTGATCTACTAAGGGCCAGTTTTTGTCATTATTACTCCTTTCAGATATCACCTGAGATCAGATAATGTAATCTCAGCTCACAAAGCCCAACCATTTATATACTTACCTTGGAGAGCAATAACAAACTTGACTAATTTATGTTGGCTTGTTTAAAATTCCAATTTTCATAAATGCTTGTGATATACTCTAGAGGATTTGATTGCATGATTTTAACTTCCTTCAAGACTCAGCCTTTTCCCTGTTACCTGGCCCAGAGGTCCACCTAGGGCAAGATGGAAGCCTTGAATGAGAGCGGACCATCTGACTCCTTCACAGGAATCAGACATTGCTCAGAAGACACTAGGCATCTGACCTGGCTGAGCTCAAATGAGCCAGATGGAAGGAAATCTCTTCCCATGCTCTGACTGAAACTGATGCTGTTTGAATACTGGTATATTGCTATTATTCAGTATGAAAAAATGGGATTCCACGAGTCAGTTACTCTTCCCTGTGTCTTGGTTTGCTACCACTTGTCCCAAATCAATGTTTTGCTTCATCCTTCTGGCCATCAGGCTGCCCTCTAGGCTTGTGAGATCTGCTAAA
Organism: Panthera uncia; assembly: GCF_023721935.1. Lineage (NCBI taxonomy): Eukaryota > Metazoa > Chordata > Mammalia > Carnivora > Felidae > Panthera > Panthera uncia. The sequence continues at coordinate 85,743,115 of NW_026057577.1, forward strand.
ACCCTGGAAGGAGTATCCCAGACTGGTTGGAGAAATGTGGGGCCCTTGGTGGCCCACAATTTAGTTTGAAACTCTAAGCAGCAATGCTAAGACTACAAAATCATGCTTGTTATTAATAGTTGTTTTCAGCACATTTTGAAGATTGACCTGGAAAACCCATGGATACGGAATATTTATATCTGTGTAATTTTTGTTGTGACTCATTGTTAAAAATGACATATTTAATCTTCAGTCAGTTAAAATACTATTTTCCATTTAAAATACTATTTTGGGGTATTCAAATACAATAGGCTTCACATTAGAATTTTTGAAAGCTATTGTTTTTCCCTAAGTGCTCTCACTCTGATAATCAGTTGTAGAAACCTTTCTTTGTCCTTTCCTTGTTACATGTATAGTAGTTAATCTGGTTTGTAAAAGATACAAGTAAGTATGACTATAAATTGAAAACTGTCATCTTATAGCTGCTCCCTGTTAACCTGACCTATTTTATCGTCTATCATGCAGCGACTTACATTAGCATAGAGTACAAATAACATATTCACGAGTTATGATTTTGTTTACATTTTTATCGTCCAGGTTCTTACGTTAGAAGTTCCCAAGGTGTTTCTATTCGTACATCCTTAGTCTCAGTATTATTTTCATGGTCTTCCCAAAGCCAAAAGAATTATCTAACATGTCCATTTATTAAGTATTTAGGTCCAAACAACATAATAGTAGTATTGCATTCCCTATCTGATAGATGTTGCTGTGTTTCCCTTGAAAATTTAAAATTTCTTGTGAGTTCACTGAGTGGGAACAGCAGACAGGGGTTTAAAAAGGTTCAAGTAATTCCTTATGCCCAATGAACTAAGCGTATCAGGCAAAAGATATTATTAGTAGTAAATGAGTTAGAAGCTAATGTTTATACTTTCTTATTTGAATATCGATGATCATTCTTTTATCTATGGTCTTTATGATATACACATAAAACTTATATGTGCATTTTTTAAAAAAGCAATTTCCACATAATAGCCCAAGGAAATAAATTTAAATTTCCAAAGAATAATTTTCAGGAATCAGGCAAACTATGGTTCACAGACCAAATCCACCAGAAGCCTGTTTTTATAAATAAAGTTTTTATTGGAACATGACCATGCTCATTTATTTACATATTGTCTGGTTGCTTTCATGCTACTAGAACAGAGTTGAGAAGTTTCAACAGAGAGAACTGGATAGCCCAGCAAAGCGTAACATGTCTATCTGGCTCTCTACAGAAAAAAAACCTGATGACCCTGGCCTATCATGGCACCCATGCTTTTTTGCGAACATCTGAGAGATTTCCATGACTTTCCTCTACTTCACGTAAGGCTCTAATTCCCAGAGGAAGCTAGGAGAGCTTTGTCTCACAACAGAGCAGATTGTCTCACAACAATAATTGTGCTGTCTGTACAACTTAACACTGAAGTATCCCTACAGAACTAAAAATTCCAAATGGCATCATTCCTGAAAAAAATTAATTTAGAATATGAATTGGCTTTGTTCAGAGAGGAATTAAAAAAGATTTCTAGCATTTTGAGCATGTTTTAGAAATGTGATCCTTATATTTAAAATCACGTAAATGACATCTTACACTGATACTTGCTCACATTTAAGTCGGTCTTCAGCTGTTACTTCAGTAAACTAAGAAGTAACAGAGCCTTTGGTTTTGAATCCTTCAGAATATTCTTAAGTAATTTATAACAACTGGGTTTTCATTCAACCAGTTTTAGTAAATAATATGCTTTATTATGTGGCTTTCTATGACAATAACTTGCTCACCAATAGCTCACTGACAGGCAAACAGCCATTTCTTTTATGTAAGGAAACTACTTTCCAATCCCCATGTTTTTCTGAGGATATTCTGAGAGATAGTTCATTTCTTTCAAAAGAGAGGGCCTTGAATAAATGCTTGCTTTTACTTTTCTTACATATTTAGAAATCCAAGAAGGGCCCTTCTCTTAGTCTATTTCTGTCACAGAGAAATGATTCATTTCACAATATCTGCCTTAAGGGAAGCAGGTAACCCAGATACTGAGAAATGTAGGTATGCGTGACCTTTGTTGACTTTGAACATCTGTCGCCAAAGGTTACAAATGAGATATTGAGTAGAAGACCTATTATCAGCCTATTATTAGGAATATCCAAACTTCTGTCATGATTCTAACTAAATACTATACTGCTTTCTTTAAAGCGCTGCAGTAATTAATCATATGATGTGCCGCTGGGATACACTGGACTCAGGAGAAAAGAGATCACTTGCCTGCCACTTCCTCACAGCTCATGTGCAAGACGGAGACTCTACTGGACAGGAGAGGCAAGACATAAAGATTAGGATTTCACACTCCCACCTCCCCATTTTTATTGATTGGTCAGAGCTTGAAGGCAGTTGTTAATAGACTTAAAATCATGTTTCTACATTTCTCTCAATAATTGGGTCACCTGCTTCCCTTGGAAATGAATAGACCAAAGTCAATAGCTAATTTTCCCCTCAGAACCATAAATTAGACAGTAGTACTAGTTTAGGGGATATTAGGCCTGTATCACAAGCTCACTTTAAGGAAATGATTTGCCAATTTTGAAGCTTCTCAGTAGGCCATCTCAGACACCCATTTTCTCAGTAAACTTTCACTGAGAAACAGTTACGTACAGTGAAGGAGTCAGAGATGAATTAAGCCCAGTGCTATATCCTCTGAGAATGAACTTTTCAGTTGGAGAGAAAAAAAACGTGTGTATACACGGCCTGTGCCAAATCTAAGCGAGGGATTAAGTCCTCTAGGGATGGCAAGAAGGAAAAGCTCCCGTCTGCCTGGAATGATGATTGAGGAAAGCATGGGAACCTAGGCTGGATTTGAAGGTTGGGGACAATCTTTGCAGGGAGGAAGGAGGAAGGGGCCAGGTCTGGCTGAGAAATCTACAGAGTGGAAAAATTCCAGGCAAAGTGGTGAAGGGGCAATACCGGTATTAAAGGCCAAACTCTGCAGGGAAGTGTCACTAAGTCTGCAGAAAGAGGCTTGGATCTTGTGCAAAATTTAATTAGAACTTCTCACTCCTTTCTTATTCTGGGTAGATAAGTGTGCAGCATTTCCTCAGAGCATCTAGCCCTCTGTGATCTCCTACATGGAGATTGATCGGCTAATTTGGTGCATCCCTAAGTAGAATAAAAAAATCACCCAACACATCGAAGACGTTTTTTTCAAGTCACTAGTTGAAGCAAAGCCTCTGTCACTAAAAGCAAAAACGGTGCTGGCTAGGTCTCCACTAACAAAGCAGAGTAGACAATGATGGTGATTTCTGAGAAAGCTTTGCAAAACTCCAGTATCGGAATAACTCTGTGGCTAGCAAATTGCCTAACTACTCACCAAAGTTTTGCCAGTAGAGGCCCACGTCAAGGTTCCTTCTGCCATAGTAACCTTCACCTTTAAATGATCAGACCCAAAAGGGCGATCCCCACAGAGATAGAATCACACCTTAAAGTTTAGACTTCGAGATGACTTGTATAAAAAAGCTTAGTCCCAGACAACAAAATGTGAAATTTTCAGAACTGCTTTCCTCAAACATCAGGCTGGTCCTGGCAAGGCCTTTCTTCTACCTCTCCCTCCCTTTTGCCTCTTTACACACCCTTCTATAAATCCCTTTTTATATCACTCATTGCAGGCAACATTTTACATCCATCTTCAAGAAACTTACTTTTAAATGTTTACCAACTAGAGTTAGACTACAGTATATACACTTTTAGTAGCCTTGCCCACTTTGCTGTCTCAGATAATGTCTGTGAGTAGTGAATGGCTGCATTACTTCTCAGGACAAATGAAATGACAAAGGATGGGACAAAGAAGGGACAAAGGTAGACTGTCATCTGAGTGATAGAAAAGAAGCAAAGACAGATACTGTGAGTATACAGGAAATACAATTTAGCAGTCATTGAGAAAGGAATACTTCCTACCAGGGTTTTTCAGGCTTGTGACATGAGCTGGTAGGTCTTTTTTAGTTTGACCTAGAGGAAAAATTTGTATTCCTGGGTTGTTGAACGTTTGCTAGACTAAAGGGACATAAACTCAGAGCAGCATGGAAGATTAGGTTCATGGAATACTGTTACATACAGGAAAACTACATCTCCAATAGACTGCCAGCCATTAGCCAAAAACAGGTGCATGTAGGATCTGGGGGACAAAGAAAAAGTATAAATATTTCAGTTTACACAGCCAAGATCACAGGCTATCTTCCCAATGTCTGACTGAAAAGTACTGAAAAAGGAGCTGTGAAGATTTCATTTCTAATCTGTCAAAATGGTGCTATTGACTCCTTCATACAGAGATATATTATAATATTTTTTAGGTAAACATGTAAGCTGACCTAGGCCATAATGTAAATACAGAAGATGTTTGTAGAGAATTCATCCAAATCATGCCCATTTGCTTTTGATTGAGCTGCTCTATTCTTCAATGGCAGTGACTGACCGGAGTCCCTGCTTCCCACAGATGGGACACAGAGTCCTTGGCTGTCTCAGCTGCCCCGAACCTGGGGCAGACAACATGACAGCCGTAGACAGCTGTTGCTTCTTGGACTCAGGTTGGATAGCCTGACTAAATGACTAAACATGCTCATTTTTTGGTGTTTCCTGGGAACATAAAAGAAGAACGTGTGACATGTGGCAAAATGGATGTTGGTAGACTATTGAAATTGACCTCAGTGAGGGCCAATGTTACTTTGTGTTAGTACACCCGGATGTGTCAGAGCATGCCAAAAGAAGCATATACCTTACTGCTGCGAAATCTGTAAAGCGATTTGCATGTACAGTATGATAATAAATCATCTAAGAGCCCGCCAAAAGTTTGCATTCTGTGATTTGAAATGTTACAATTCATGAGTGACACATGGACATTTTCCTTACATCTGACATAGGGAGTTGAATTATTTTCCCTTTCTCCCAGATAAAATTACACTGAGTTTCCTATCATTTTTAAACACTATAAAGGGATGTCATGAAAGTCATAAAGTTATTAAAAATTAAAAAGGGACCTAACCATTTAATCCAAGAAGCTCATTTTATTAAAGAGAAGTGACACCTAGGGAGGTAAATCTGAGGTCAAGTTGGTGGCTAGGACGAGAACAGATCTGGGTTGTCCATCTCCTGGCTCAGTGCTCCCGCCGCTGGGAAGTCAATTCACTGGATAAAAGTTAAATTCAGTACTTCATAGAAAAAATGATTTTCCAATATAAAAATTTGAAAATACAGAAAAGGAGAAAATTACAATAACACATTCCAAAGACAGACACTATTGGTTTTACTCTTTACTTTTTTCTCACAGACTTGTAATCATATCGTAGCTTTTTTGTACCACCCTATCACTATAGCACAACCATTTCTACATAGGCTTCACAAACATTTATGAGAGATGCATAATAATCCAATCTCAATTCTTTCTTTTCTCGGTAATACTAAAAGTCTTTTCAGTGTTTGGGGAAATCTATCCTAAGGAAATAATCCTAATGTGGAATTGCTGGGCCACATGATGTTCAGTGGTTACTTCATCATGGTGCTTTCAAACCTCCAGGACCTGAGAATGAGAGGCAGACACTGCACTTTCACTCTTAAGAAGCTGATTGTTAACAGCATGAATTGTAAAAAGAGCTGAAAGCCTTGAGCTTGGCCAGTCAGTGGGCGAGCATTTGTGTGAGATTATCTGTGGGGAAGGGAATCACGTGACAGTGGGGCTAACTCTCAGAATTGCAGCTTGCTACTACCATTGGGTCCAAAATGCTTTGTGGCAAAGACACACTTACCCCGAACAGTGACTTCTCAATGGTGGGAAATGCTAGAGAAAAATAACCTCTCCCATCTGCAAGTCCATTTCCAACCATATGAACACATTTTTATTTCAACCTAGTTTTGCACAACCTCTGGACTACTTCCTTTCATAAAAAATCAGCTGCCTTGTACTTAAGGGCTGTCACTAAATCAAAACCTAAATAGGAAGGTAAAGCTCCTGAAAAAAAATACTATCCAAATAATGACTAAAAAGCCTAGTTTAGCACTTTTACACTATGCTTCCAACATTATTTTTACTAGCACACCACACCCCCCTAATTACCTGTGCAGCTGATAACACAGGTAGCACGGATCCATCCACCCTCCAACTCCTGGGATACATTTGCAGGTCATGTGTTCCGGCAATTTTCTGTCATCTCATAGCTACAGAAGGCTTCATCCATAGTGGACCCTTTGCTCCAGGGGAATAGAATAAGATAATTCTCTTATGGGGAATAGAATAACACCTATTATATATTCTGAAAATATTACGGTGTAATAGAAACAGGTCATTCTTGTTGACACCAGCCATTAACAATCTACAGATGGGGTGCCTGGGTGGCTCAGGCAGGTAAGCATCCGACTTCAGCTCAGGTCATGATCTGAGTTCGTGATTTTGGGCTCCGCATCAGGCTCTGTGCTGACAGCTCCGAGCCTGGAGCCTGCTTTGGATTCTGTGTCTCCCTCTCTCTCTGCCCCTCCCCTGTTTGCACTATGTCTCTCTCTCTCAAAAATAAATAAGCATTAAAAAAAATTAACCTACAGAAGCAGCTCCATTGCTTCTAAGAATAGCTATGTAGTGTCTATCATGTAAAAGAGGCCCAGTAAGTTTTTCATGAAGTGAATGACTACTTTGCTATTTTCATTTCTATTTTGGTAGTCTTATCATTTTCCTACTGACATTTGAAAGAGCCTTATACACACTTTCCAGAGCTGATCCACTAAGAGATGCTATGGTTGGCTATCCAAAGAGTCATTCATCACCATCCCTCTCTTCAAGAGGCTGGAAATTCTTATGCTTGCCTCCCTAACCATCCTTACAGCCGGGGGTGGGGTGGGGGGGGTCATGTGGCAGAGACTACTGGAGAAGAGAGCTAGTGGAGGCTTCTGGGAAAGCGTTTGCTTCCCTGATAGAAGAGACCAGTGCATGTTGCCATGCCTTCCCCTGCTTCTTGACTTGAATGCACATGTAATTTTCAGGGCTAGTCAGTCACCTTATCATTATGAGAGAAAGATAAAAACTGTAGAAACTCTGGCCCTGACATCTTTGAGCTGATTAACCTAAATTACCTATATCCAGATTTTTTAGTAAATGAGAAAAAATACTGTTTGTTGAAACCATGTCATAGTGATTATTTTCTAGTGCATACTGCCCACAATACCCATAATACTTTGTGGTAACATAGATCAAGGGTCCGTGTCATCACTTCACTTCTGGATTTCTTCAACTTCAAATGAAATTATGACAATTCCTAGCCAAGTTAACACAGTTATTTAAACGTGGGTACAACAAACCCTGTGTATATGTTACTGAAATAAGGGAATATCACATTCATCATCATCTTGGCTATATAAATAGCAAACCAAAATTCAGCAGTATTTTGGCTAATATTATATGAGACTTTGGTGCGAGATAAGCATGTGAGTTACTAATCTTTATTTTCCAGTTTATATTTTTCTTTTGTAAGAGTTTAAAAAGTTAAATTACATACTTTAAGTTCAGATACATGAAACTATTTGCCAGTACTTAAGGTTAATACAACTCAGTGTCAATGATTATGAATGTCTAGTAATTTTATTCTGAAATATTTCATAGCAATTTAAAAATAAATACACAGTTTATATTAAAACATGCTTTTATTAAAGGTTCCAGTTTCATATTGGCTCATAAAAGAATTATAAACTTTTTAAAAAATAAAATCTATATATAGTATAGCTTTTATTGAATTGCAAGAGACAAACTTTTATTTGACTATACACGTAAAATCTTTGGAAACAACAAAATAATGAATTATAATTCCAACTTCCTATGTTTCTTCTATGCTCAGATTCCACCACCCCCCACTTCTAGAAGTTGAGTAAGAAAGGCAAGGGAAAAATACAGCAGACGAGTGATTATATGACACACATTCTGATGGAAACCTGGTCAAGTCCCCTAACTTCTCTGGATTCCATGATTTATCCATTGGGTTGGGATACCTGCAGAATCCCTGTAAGTAAAAGGATCTGGATTTTAACCACTGATTCTAAGGGTGCTAGTGTGCTCTTGAGTAAACAGGTAAAGTTTTTGTTTACATCAAAGGGAATTACTCATACCTAAAAGCTCAACAAATAATTAAAGGCTTAAACTGTGCAATGTTTTCCCATCTTCTCCAGAGGCAACCTCAGTTACAGAGGTTTTTGTCTGAGATGTGAATTTAATTCAACCTGAGTATTGATACTTTGTCCTTCAGTTAATAAAGAAAGAGGGAGGAGGGAGAAAAAGAAAATTATTTTTATTGGGAGATAATCTTACATGTAGAAATCTACAATTTCAAATACATCCAACATCAGTCAACAGTAAAATGAAGAGATTTTTAACATTTACAATCTCTCTTTAACACTCTAGCAGTTCATATTATACATAACTGCAACCAGTAAATTCCTGCAATTATTTTTGCTAAGTATTGTGTTAAACTCCAAGGGTTAATCAAGAGTTAGTTATCAATGCAAACTAATACTTCATCCAAAAGTATCAGTTATGATAAATTATTATTTTTTTGTATGAAACTAATGTCCTTAAAAAAGTAGGTAACAAGTACTGAAAACAGTACTATGCCAAGTGTTCCCTGTGTAAATGTGTTTCTAATACAAACTAGCTATAAGCTAGAGAAAAATAATCAACCACCTAACAAGGCAGATTATATTTTTTGTTTCATTAACTGCCCTACAAAAATTAATTATATTTAAAGGAAAACATTTTTTGGCTATAATTGTTGTATTATTAACAACTACAAACTGATTTATTTCTAATGTTCAGAAGTCCCCATTTAGCAAGCATTGAAGGCTCCAGAGATTAGAAAAAAATTTTGTATTTAAGAGAGCAATTCCATGAAATTCAATACTTCATATTATAAAAACACAAATTAATACATATACTAGAGAACTGTGCTATTAAATACAGGCCACTGGCCCAATGTTGATAATGCACACTTAAAATGTGGCTAATCCAAGGAGCACCTAGGTGGCTCAGTCAGTTAAGTGTCTGACTTCAGGTCAGGCCATGATCTCACAATCTGTGAGTTTGAGCCCCGCATCGGGCTCTGTGCTGACAGCTCAGAGCCTGGAGCCTGCTTTGGATTCTATATCTCCCTCTCTCTCTACCCCTCCCCGCTCCCCTCTTAAAAATAAATAAAGATTTAAAAAAATTTAAAAAGATTTAAATAAAGATTTAAAAAAGATTTAAAAAAAATTTTTTTTTAATGTGGCTAATCCAAGTAAGTAAAATACACACGAGATTTCAAAGAATTAGTAACAAAGAAGAATGTAATCTATCTTATTGAGTTTTCACACTGATTATTTGTTGAAATGATGTTTGGGATCTACTGAGTTAAATAAATTACATTATTAAAATTAACTTCACCTGTTTCTTTTTATCTTTTTCATGTGGCCACTGGAAAATTTTAAATTATATATACGGCTCACATTAGTTTTCCATTCTTCTACAGCACTGTACAGAAAAAGCAGACTCAATTATATGTTAATAGTAATCCCAACCCATATTATTAAATTTTTGTATAATTATGGTATTTCAGGTAACATATTTAAAATATTACCACGAGGTACCTGAACTTAGAATCTACTCTTAAAAACAAAACCAAATAAAACCTGCTGTAATCCTTCTCATCCCCTGTATGCTGGCAACTATGCTAAACTTTGGTTAGATATGAGTCTGCAAACAGGCAAAGGGATCTTTTTGGTTGATGGAAATGTTCTAAAGCTGGATTGTGGTGATGGCTGCACAATTATAGATGTATTCAAAAATTACTGGATTGTATACTTACAACCAGTAAGTTGTATAGCATGTAAATTATATTTCAATAAGGCTGTTAAAAAAAAAGAAGTACAGCTAGAATGTAGCAGATCTAAAGTGCCATCTAGAAGCTGCATATACATTTCAGGTAATTCAAATACTATTTCTCAAACTATCATATGACTCAATATTGCAATAAAAATGTTTCCATGAGTGTCCTTTTATGTGCAATGGGTCCAATTCAACAGTGGATTATGTAATCACTAATTGGAGGTATAAGTTGAAAAGGACAAAGAGAACATTAGAGTTGCTGAGTGGACAGTTTATTTGCTTTGGGGGTACCCAGTTCAGGCAATCTAATCACAAATCCCTCACACAATCTGGGCACCCTGTAACTGGACATCTGCTGGTATTTTGCCATCCTAGACAGCACACTGGAATATATTAATCAAAAAGGAGAAAAAGGAGAAGGAGAATAAGAAGGGGAGTAAGGGAAGGAAGGAGGGAGAGGTGGAGGAGAAAGAAGAGAAAAAAAGAGGAGGAGGAGAGAGAGGAGGAAGGGAGGAGGAGGAGAAGGAGAAACAAATGATGGAAACAGTAATAGTACCACATAAAGAACTCACACTGAACACGAAGATAGATTTCAAAACGTGTGCCCATACACGAACATAAATACACACATCTTCATGGCTACACTGAATGAGTTGCCTCAAGATCTCATTTTAAAAGTAAACCAGGTGGTTAGTTCAAAAGCCAAAGAATCATTTGGAATGTTAAAATTATTCAGGAATGTTCATTTAAGGCAGCCCTAGACTCAAGGGACCTATTCTCATCCATGCTAGTTATAAAATGACTCATCCAGGCATGTGGATAAATCTATGAATGCATTTGTTAAAGCACCAGATGAAGATCTGTCACAATGTTTATGATGTAGTCAGTAATACTTTATGAGGTGAGTGATACTTTGAAACATGAACATGGGTCAAATGAGAAAGACTGAAAATCTCATTATTTTCCTAAAGAATATCAGATACTTCTCAGAATTAAAGCTATTTCTTGAGGGCTTATCTTTAAAAAAAATGAAACATGAAGAAAACATTCACTGAATTTGACTTTATAGACAGATAATTTTCTGTTGGTGAATAGAGGATACCCCCAACCCTTTCACACAACCCAATCAATGTGGTGTCCCCAGCACACATTTGGCAGTTTTGTACTGTCTTATCCATGCATAAATGCTTTTTAAGACTTCCAAAATAAACTCACAGAAAGACACAAATACATTTTTAAAGATATCCACAAAATAATGTTATCTAGGTATCAAAACAGAATTGTATTTGAATTGTATTTATAGTTACTTTATTTTTATTTCTGATTTTTTCAATACTTATAAAGTAGTGCAAGTCAACTGACAATGAAAATCACCTTTACAAAATATAAACAGCTTTTTTCTTTTGTCCAAGATATTGACAAACTCATATAGCATACCAAAGTAAAACACTAATATTTAACTTCCAGAAAAAGTTAAAACTTATAAAATGTTCATAAACCTCTAAAATAGATGATTTTAACTAATAGCATGAAGCTTATGCTTTCTCTAATTTCCAAGCAGGCAAAATATTCATACTGAGTCACTACTCAGTTTCTAAAGAGTTTAGGTCAAAGAAGTATACCTACTTCTTCATGGATCTCTGTCATACTCCCCATGCTCAGACACACTGCTGTACCAAACACTGTGCAAATAACTATTTAAGAAAACTGAAATGCCCTCTCTTAGATAACTATTTAGTTTGGGAATAAAATAAACCAACAAATCATCTCAAATGTTTCCACAGGCTACATGGAGGAGAGGAAAGGATGATTTTTACAGGCCACGCAGCTGAGAGCAAAAGTTGACTCTGGGGTCTACTATACTACAAGTTTAAACATATTATGCCTTTTGTAAGGCTTTTTGTAAATCACCATAGAAGTTGATTAAAGTGCTTGCCATGGCTGTGTTGACTGCAGACTGCGGAATCATCCCACGCAGATCCGTCTGAATATAGCCTGTCAAAAGACTCTGGTGAGGATTGTCTTTAAGCGGAACACAAAACCAACCACAGGGATGGTTATATCCACGAATAAATTCTGGTCTCTTTTCACTCCAGTCAAGACTTACCCCTACAAGGAAATTTTAAATTAACACTTAGCAGGACTGAGATTAGTCTAAAACTCTCATTAAAAATTATCATCAGATATCTTGTTTAACTATTTTTCTTCTTATCCATGTAGATGAAAAACTAAGCCCTAAGAGTGACCATGGAAGAATGAAAAAGATAACTACCAACTAGAATTCTGGCAGGGGGCTGGTAAGTAGGTAATGGGGAAAGTTCTAGTCACGTCAGAATAGGTAACATTATGTCATCCTGGTAACTCCTTGGAAACTATGAATTGTGGCTGTAGCATCCAGGCTTCAAGGTACCAAAAATCAAAACTATGGTACCACCACTACTCCCTAAAGGCACTACCACATCCAACTTTGGTACTGGCTGGTTAAGAGTGAACAAGGAGATACTTACCTACAACTGCTAACTCAAGTATATACTACACATAAAAAAAAGATCAATTTACCTATAGATCTATTTCAGAAAGCAGGAGCCTTCTAAGAGCAGTATTTTTAATTTTTAGAAGACAACTATTATACAGCTCAAGGAAAGAAAAACACTCTAACACATACCAAGTCTATTCTTTCTATGGATATGACTAAGAAGTTGTTTTCTGAGAGTGACTTAAAAGGAAATCCATTTACTATATCCCTTTCTCATAGGCAGTCATTTAACTCATATTTGTCAGCCACAACGTGGAAGCTACCATGTAACTGAGAAAAAAAAACTTACCAGAAAGATTCCCAAACCCTACTTGATATTGTTATTTTACTTCCTAGGGTGTTTGCAAAGCTTAAAGTGATTACAAAATAAGTGTGAAGGCTGAAAATATATCTCACGTAGAAAGAAACATCCAGCCTAGAAAACTCAAATATTTAAAACAAATGAAAAAAAGTTTAAGGTTTTGATATAATTACCACAGGATAGAAGCCCTTCTTCATAGCCCACAGTGTAGGAGAAATCAACAAACTCTCTTGGGGAAATTATATTCCAAAGCTGGCCAGCAGTAGTATAACGCATCACACAGCAATTCTGAAAGGGAACAGGTAAGAGGTATTACTAAGGAAATATATATTGACTCATGTATCACTAATTAATCTTTAGTAAAAAACTGATACTCATTTAAAATGTATTATAATTATTATTGATAACAATTCTTACAGTGATTCTTACAGGTTTAGATCTCTATTCTAAATATCACTGCTACTGTATGTTTGTGAATAAGATATATAATCAAAACACAAAGAGTTAAGTTGCCCAGTATCCAAATCTCTAATTCAATACAGTGGCCTTTTATCCTATATGATATTCAACATGGAAATAGATGGTGTAGACTACAGGTGTTTAAAATAAAATCCACAAATCCTTGGACTAAAACACCAAATAGTTCAATAAAGAAATTCAAACATGGCAAGAATGAATTAATAAAAATAGAAAAAGAAGACAACCCACTTTGGTTACATAATTCTCTAATGCCTAAGGTGGCATTTTTATCTTTGGTCTTTAATTTTGGCTTAATAATTAATGGAAAAACATACAATTACCTAGAAACCTGAATACGATGGTGGTGTTTTCAGAATTTTAGATTTCAAAGCCTCATTAAAGACGCTGACAATTTTCTTAAGCAGCAAGGGTAGAGCTATTGTGGAAAACAAATTCAGTTCTGACGAATATTCATTAGTTAATATGAGGAAACTCAAGCTTTTTAAAAGGCATCAAGGATTCCCCTATGAGATCTTTGCCGTGACTACCTACTCTCAAAGCAATGAATACGTGTATGTATACATGCTCATGCTTACATGCTCACTCTGTCTCTCTGCCTCTCTCTCACAAACACACACACAATCTGAAGTAATGTTTCTAAATAAATACCTCTTCAAAGTGTTCCAAAATATCCATTGAAGTCATTAAGCTGTCCCAATCCAAGCGACAGGGACCGGGGCGTATATGGTCTATTACACTATTGACGATGTCATCTATAACACCTTGGGCTTTGAAACTGGAGAAAGAATATTAAAGTCAAATGCTATTAGAATGAAAAATCTCAGCATGTCCGCATCGTTCAGAGCTAACTTCAAAAAGAGTACAAGTTAACAAAGATTTTTTAAAGGGAGTAAATCCCAACTGTTTTTCTGATAAATGTAGTGATGTCAATTATTTTATCAGACTGTACTGTTTGCCCTCAAATCTGATAAGATATGCATGGCAAATTATGTTGTCATGAACATAGTAAAGTACCTTCACGTTACGGGATAGCTGAAAACAGTTGGCAGAACGCTAATGCTTCATCTATTTTGTATGCTGTTCTTTTTTCAGTTATGCTCTAACATGTTATTAGTATACATATATTTTTGCTCTTTCAAAAACTTTTTTATGACAAGAAAAGAAAAATAGGTCACCCAGGAAGAGAACACCAAGGATTGGCTCATGAATTTTATCAGAACTTGGCATGTTTTAAAGGTGGCATTACATATCAATGGGGAAAGGATGTACTATTCCATAAATGGTGCTTTGATTCAACACTTATCCTAATAGAGAAATTAAAAACTGAACCGCTACTTGACAGCATTCAAAACAATTAATTCCAGATAGACTAAAAACCACCACATAAAATTTAAAACTTTGAACTTTGTGAACTCAAGATACAGGGGGATTTCTTGAATACATAAATCACACAAAAACACAAATAATATGAGACAGTTGAAATTAAAAACTTGCATATCACAAATGACAAAATTAGTAAGTTTCTTTTAAAACCAGCACAGACTGGAAGAAGGCATGTGCAACACATATGAACAGACATAATTATTACAGAGAATACATAATTAATTCCTATAAACTAATGAGACAAATATAATCTAAAGAAAAGATGGGCAAAGGATACGTTAAGATTGCCCTGAAATGTCGATAAATTTAGAAAAGATGCTCAACTTCACTCATAATCAAGCAAATAGCAACAAGATACCATCTCACACCCCTGAGATTGGCAGAGATTAAAAACATAACCAGTACTGAATGGAAGGGAATGAGAACTCTCAGACTGCTACCATCACTTTAGAGAGCAATTTGGTTAACGTCTAGTATAGCCAACCCAGGTGCACGCCCAAAGAAAATCACACGTGTGTAGGAGACAAATACCTAAGAAGTTTACTATAGCACTGTACCTTATAAGGGATAACTGACAACAACCTAAAAATTTGTCAGTAGGCAAATTTGCAAATACAGGTAAACACATCGCAGCATTTTCTTATGAACATGGAAGAATAGGTCTACATGTAACAACATGGCTAAATCTTGAAAACACAATGTTAAATGGAAAAAATTAAAGGAAATTACTGACGGAAACACACACACATATGTGGTCAAAGAATAAAACAGGAATAACATACACTTTAAGATACTAGTTAACTGGGGAGGAAAGAAAAGAGAAGAAATGAGAGATAGACCAGCTTTAACTCTATCAGTAACCTTTCAGAGGGGGGTCTTTCTGAAAGTCTTTTTTCTAAGTGTATTTATTTATTTTCAGGGAGAGAGAGAAGAGAGCATGCATGTGCGTGGGGGAGGGGCAGAGAGAGGGGGAGAGAGAGAATCCCAAGCAGGCTCCACACTGTCAGTGCAGAGCCTGGCATGGGGCTCGATCTCAAGAACCACAAAATCATGACCCGAGCTGAAATCAAGAGGAGAACGCTTAACCTACTGAGCCACCCAGGCGCCCCTCTAAAAGTTTTTTTAAAGCATCTGAAGCTGTTTTATCGTCTTGTAAATGCTTCCAGCTCAAACTTATATTGTCTCCCCTATCCTAAATCTGCTCTTCCCTCCTGTGTTCTCTAACTTTGGGTGGATGGTGGGAGTGGGGGCAATACAAGTTAATCCAGTCACCCAAATTAGATATGTGGGATT
Source organism: Panthera uncia (assembly GCF_023721935.1). Taxonomy (NCBI): domain Eukaryota; kingdom Metazoa; phylum Chordata; class Mammalia; order Carnivora; family Felidae; genus Panthera; species Panthera uncia. Next base: position 85,758,998 of record NW_026057577.1, read on the forward strand.
CAACTTGGACTCTCTCAACCCTATTTCAGTAGTCACAACTAAAGTCACCATGTTTTATCAAGATGACTTCCTAAATGTAAAGTGCTCAGGACAATATTTGGCTCTCAATAAATGTTAGCTATCATTACCTCCACCACCTTTAGATCTCTGTCACGTTCACCTGCCCTTATCAACTCCCACTTAGTTAGGCCACTCTGCGTCCAACTCAACACTGCAACCATTTCTAGCTCTTTGGATCACATGTCTCTTTAAGTTTCTTAAAAAAAAAAAAAAAAAAAAAGCCAAAGATCTCTTCCCAGGAATATAACATTGACCCCAAATTATATATATGATCTTAAGGAAACTTCAAAAAGCTAGCCATGGATTCCCAGGGCAAAACCTCTTCTCTAAACTCTCCGCACTCATTTCCATGTTCCATTTTTCACAGTGCTATCAGAGGAAGTTCAAAATCTTTGAGGACCTGGGAGGTCAGGGGTAAACAAGGGTAAGTGCAATACTGAATTTCTTATTCTAGAATTCAAAAATCCTTCAGACATATGCTCTCCTCACCCTTACTTTATGCTCCAGCTATACGAACACAACTTCTACTTCCCTAAACAAACTCCTTAGAGTGTTTCCCATGTGTGTTTCTGGAGGAGATGCAATCCCCTCTGCCTGGAATACGAATCAGTTCTTCATTCCCTAAGAAATAGCCATTCCTCCTTTAAAGGTCAGCTCATATGCTGACTCTTCTATGAAGTTCTCTCAAATCACCAAGTGTAATGCTCTCTTGGCACTTTTTATGCTTTTCAACCCCTACTGGGAATTGGTGATCTAAATGATTAATTCACACTTGCTTACAATGCTTAATCCACAACTCCAGTTTCCTGGTCCTTGACATAAATATTGTATAACTCATTTTTCTGGAAATGCTATCTTTGGTATTATACTTCAGAACAGTTTCATTTTTAAAAGGGCTGAGTCCCAAGGATGTGAACATTCCACTGCAATTACACAAGGCAATTGTCTCCACTGGCTTTAAAAAACAATTATTTTTTTTCTGGTTAAAAGCGTAATTCGTGTTCAACTATATGTAAATACCAAAAAAAATGGAAACAAAAATCACATATAAAACTGCAATCTAGAGGTATATGTTTGGTGTTAAGTAAAAACATTTATTTTTTATTTTTTTATTTTAGAGACAGAGAGCGTGCACACATGTGTGCTCCAGCAAGCAGGGGAGGGGCAGAGGGAAGGCCAGCATCCCAAGCAGGCTTTGCCCTATCAGCACAGAGTCCTACACGGGGCTCGATCCCACAACCTTGGGATCATGACCTGAGCTGAAATCAAGGGTCAGACGCACATCTGAATGAGCCACCAGGAGCTCCAAGTAAAAACATTTTAATATATAAAAGTATATAGGGTCACCTGGGTGGCTCAGTCGGCTAAGTGGCCAACTTCGGCTCAGGTCATGATCTTGCAGTTTGTGGGTTTGAGCCCTGTGTCGGGCTCTGGTGCTGACAGCTCAAAGCCTAGAGCTTTGGGTTCTGTGTCTCCCTCTCTCTCTGCTCCTCCCCACCTTGCACTCTGTCTCTCTCTCTCTCTCTCTCTCAAAAATAAACATTAAAAAAAATTTAAAAATATATATATAAAGTCAACTCACAATTGTGCTACCTGCAATTTGGTATTCTGCTTTATTCACTTTACATTACATTGTGAGCATTTTCTTGGGTTTTTAAATAATATTTTAAAATGTAGTTTTTAAAGACTGTAAGATACCACGTTTCAAAATTTAACCATTCTCTATTGATTATTCGAGTTGTTTGTAATTTTTAATATTGTAAGTAATGCTGTGATGGAAGAGATAAGTACTCAACTATTTATCTTTCTTATGATTTCTTTAAGATGAATTCTTAGAATAAAGTATGCTATAGCACTGAGTAAATATAGAAGACTAGAAAGGTCTTATACAACATGCTAAGAAGATTTTATCGGCCATTTGATATCATTATTTATGATTCCCTTACCACCACCTCAGTCCACAAGGGATATAGACATTTTAAGACTCTGAATTCATAAGGTGATTTGCTTCCCAGAAAGTCTAAAATATTAAAGCCAAATTTCACTGGCAATGATGATTTAGTGATCATTTATATATAGGAAATTTGGCAATGTCTTAAGAGCTACATAAAACTAGAAGAATTTACTTACAGGTATCCATTAAATTCTTCTGAAGGTTTTCTCCAAATTGTTACATCTTTCTAGAAAAATAAAAACAGTATATGGACATAAATAATCACCTAGCTAGAAATGTGGACATAAAACCAACAATTTCAAATTGCAGAGCATGTCCTTGCATTAAAATAAAACTTAAGTAAATATTCAAAGAGATACATAGAAGTCTTTTATGCCATCAAATGATCCATATCTGAATTTCTTCTGTTTCCTAAAGTTCTTCACATCTTCCTTAAAGTACAGACCTCCAAAAAAGATTTTTTAGTAGCTTAATGAGATCCAAACACTGTTAAGATCCAGTGAAGGCTCTGTCTTGCCAGCCATTATTATTTGCCTCACTCCAATCTTATCTATTTACCATTACTGACACATTTAGACTAAGACAAAAGGAATGCTGAATATTTCATTCTGACCTTGCTCATGTATATTTTTTTAAATCAAACAGGTCACAGCTATTATGGCAGTGCTACCTTGAATTAGTCCCTACATCCTTTTTCTGATCATTTCCCAAGAAATCTTGACCATCAGACAAGCTAGAGTGCTTCACTGCAAGAGTCCTGGATCCAGGGCTACTTCTGTCAACACTCAGCCATGTGATAGTTTGGACAAGTCCCACTGGTAAGAAAGAAAACGAAATGGCCACCCTCACAGGCTTACTGAAATATCTGAAACTCTTCCAAACTATCCATACATTCTATATGTTGACTTTAGAAGCTATACTATAGGCTCTTGTTGCCAAGAGTCTATTCTCATGTCCGCTAGCTAAAGCAGTAATGAAAGCAGTACAGGATTATTACGTTTTTGCCTTGGTGAGATGTAAAAACACTGATTTTATTAGCATAATTATCTATCCTGCACATCTTTCCAAAGAATGGTCCTATTTTCCCTTACCATTTTGAAAGTCATCAACCAACTCATTAGATAAAGGATAAACCCCAAATAGAAGTAATTTAAATAACTTACCATTTTCTTGGCAACTCGCCACTTATCATCTTCAATGCTATGATACTGGATGAGAGTGTTTTTAAGTCTAGTTGCAAAGTCAGCAGCATCAGGCAGGCCTTCCATTTTTTTTTTTTCTTTTTTCCTTTTTCCTGTTACAGAGACAAGGATTAGCATCAGCAAAGATCACAGTTTGACGCAGTAGACCGAGGAGTCTCAAATCTGGCTTCATAACAGAATCACCTGGGGAGCTGTCAAAGATACTTACACCTGAATCCCACCCCAAATCAACTATTCAGAATCTCTGAGAGTAGGACCTGGGCATAGTTTTCCTAAAAGCTTCCAAGATGAATAACACCTAATCAAGGATGAGAATCACATATTTTGAGTTATTAAAATTATTCCTATAAAAATAAAACACAATCCTATTTCCCTTCCTAATAGAATATAACAAAAAGATATACATTATAGAATTCTAGATAACTTAAAGAAAAAAAAATCGCTGTTTCCAAACTATAAAAATAAATACACAAGGAATAAATTCTTTAAAAAAGTCCTTAGAGCTTCAGCCATTAAAATTTTAATTTAACATCCAACAGATTTAGGACTCATTCTAGCAAACAAATGAACAAGAAGCACAAGCAGAAACCTGCTCATACATTCTTTCAGGATAGGGCTACAGAACTCTGAACAATTTCAAAAGTTTGAAGAACTGTACCGTTTTCAATATTTTATTTCATTCAGTGAGATGTTATAGGACTCAGTAAGGTATCTGTGTAAGGAAGGAGGTCATAGGAAGACTTTTAGAACTACTAGTACAGCATAAACAAATGGTTCATAATTTTAAGGCAATAATTTTAACTGTATAAAAAATAAAAGTACTATATTATTCACAATTCCAAAGATAAGCTACTATTCAACAATGTTTTTAAAGAGCAATGATTACTAGCCTTAAAGATAATAAACTTAATATAATGAGGGGTTCTGTAATGTGTTGGTTTTAATACATTGCTGCAAATTCTTTGATATACTTCCCATCAAGAAGTGGTCTGTGACTGCATGACTTTGTAGGCTGGGTTAGAAAAGTCCATGCAGTTCTGCAGGTTCCTTTTAGAATAATCGCTCCAGGAGTCTTTGATTAACATGCAAGCATGCAAAAAATCTGGCTATCCTGAGGCTGAAGTGTGGAAAGACCAAAGGAGAGAGCGGGAAACGGGGAGAGACAGCACCCCAAAGTCCCAGATCCAGAAGCCTAGTTACAGCTTCATCCCAGTGGGTACCTCTTGCTTCCCCAGGATTCCCTCAATTTGACTCAGTCTTCCCCATCTTAACAATTTATTTTTACAATGGAAATTGAGCCAGTAGCTCAAAGTCAAAGCCTCACTGCCTACAATATTCTTATCCTACTGGTTTTCTTTCTGTCCCTCAAATAGGCCAAGCCTGTCACTGACTTTGGGCTTTGCACTTGCTATTTCTATGCATGCATTATTAAATCCCAAATCTGAGCATGACTAATAACAACTTGTAATGACAACTTCATTTTAAACCTCCTGTCTTAAATACAGCCTTCTACAAGTCATCATTATATCCTTCTTTTATTTTCTTCGTGGTGCTTATCACACTATGAAATTAACCTGTTTATTTATTGGTGTACTGTATTCTACTCTTTCACCATCGCATCTTCAACTAACAAAGCAGGGGCCTTTGTCTGCCTTATTTACCAGTGTTTCCCCACCAACTAGAACACTGCCTGGAACACAATAGGTCCTTAATATTTGTTGAAGTGTGTTTGCTTCAAAACAAGAATTGTTTTATTTTAATTTTGTGTCCTTTTGGTGCCTTGGTGCACTCCAGTAAAAAGGATAAAGGAGAAAAAGCTTCTGGGCAAAAGCTGCACAGTTTACAGAACCATCAAGTTACTACTACAAAGGAGATCAAGAAAAAGATCTACATGAAATGTCAAGCCTCAAACCTCTATGGGAATGAGGCTGTAATTCTCAAGGACAAATGCATACATCAGGATCACCTTTGTTACATTTTGTAGTAGTTGTTGCTGTTAACAAAGATTCCCTCCCTAGTCTCTTCTGAGTGCTCTTTTTAACCAAGCCTTGTTCTTAGGCTTGTCCTTGGCCCCCAAGGTTCAGTTCTATCAAGAATCCTGCTGAGCCAGTTTACCAAAAACCCCTCACCCTCAAAAATTCCTCAACCTACCTACTTGATCTTGTCACACTGCCCTGTGTTCAGCACGAATCCTATGTCAATTTAGCCAGAATTCCCCTTCCCCCTAATGTTTCCTCTTAGCAATTTTCCATCCACTGGACACCCACCCCACCCTGCTCCTTGACAACAAATCCCCACTTGTCTCTGTTGTATTCAGAATGGACTGTAGTTCTACACTGAGGTTTATTCTCCATTATTGCAATAGTTCTTGAATAAGATTTGCCTTTACCACTTTAACTTCTGTCTGCCTCTGGTTTTCTTTGACACTGTTTTTAGATGTTGCATTTCAGGGCCCAGTGCAGATAGTGTGATTCAGTGGCCCTGATCTGGAGCAGGCCCCCATAATCTAAGTTCGTTAAAAAGCCTTGCTAATTATTCTGTTATCCAGCCAGGGGTGAGAACCACCGGTCTAAAAACTAAAGGTGACAGAAATAAATCAATATTGTAGTCAATATTTAAATAGCATAAAGCAGGGCACACAAGACATTCAAAATGATAAACAATAAGATGATATAGAACTGTAGGGGAGGAAAAAAACCTTTTTCTCTACTCTCTTAGGTTCTGTCTCTGAGACCTACAAATTAAATTGACAAAGGTATATTAACAGGAGAAAAGGCATATACATTTTATTCACTATTGATATTTTAATTTTTATGTGCACAGAAGCCTTCACAATAAAGAAATGGAGATCCAAAAAAGCAGTTGGACCTAGGGCTTATACACCATTTTAACAAAGGGTGATAAATTGTGGAAAAGTGATAAAACAAGGGAAGAGGGGGCTGGGCTTCTAGTGGTGGTAAATTATGAGGAAATATATGAGAGAAAACTAATAGAAGATAAGAGTTATTGTAGTAAAGTTTGTTTGTTCAGACAATCACGGTGTCAACTCTGTGCCCAGTGATGAGTTGTCCTCCTTCTGGTATAGGAGAGAAGAGAAGGAAGACCTTCACAAAGGTAAGTTTATGTCCTACTTTTAGGCAGTAATGGGACGGAAAACAGCTCTTTCTGCATTTGCTGCTGACTGCCTTCAGCTCAAAATAATCCCTATTCCAAAGTGGTATATTTTGGGGTGGTATATCCTTTCAGAAACATGGCAAAGTATATATATAAAATTCAATAATGTAGAATTTAGGATCTATGTAAGTGATGCAAAATATAGATCTCACCCAAAGACTAAAAAGTGGATGATCTCATTCAAAAAGTATGCCAGTCAGGAATATATCCGATTTCCCCCTCAAGCTGACTTGGTAGCCAGTACAACGACCTTAATCAAGGGTATATTACAAACAAGCACAAATTCTTAGAGAAGACTTGAAAAACTAATCTATTACTAGGATTGTTATGATCAAACAATATTCTGTAAACCCAAAGGCTGCCTGCCAGGTTCCTGTGGTTGGCAGATAAGATATTTTTTCAAAACTCCTTGATAGAAATCAAAGATGAAATGTAAAGATGCCATTATCATTGACAACATCATCTTTGTGCAAATCCATTACACAAATGTGAGCCAGAAAAACTACCTATAAAGATGAGAATCTGAATCTTTGAGGTGCTTACCTTAGTAATCTTTCTGATTGCTCTTACTGATCACTATAAAGTCCAAACTCCTTAATATGGCTTATGGGCCCTTTTATGATCTGGCTGAGCTTTATTGCCTAATTTCTACTCTTCTTTACTGGACTCCTGTAACAACTAGGTTAGCTTCCCCCTACCCCACCAACGTTTCTCACAGCAACTCTGTAATTATTCACTTGTCATCTTTTCCAATTTAACTGTAAATCTTTTGGGGCAAGAAGTGTGACTTGCTCAATGTTATCCTCCTTAGGTCTAGCTAACATGCAGTAGGAACCCAGTAAATAAAAGTGGGAAAAAGAGGTAGATGGTGAGCTACTAGCCTCACTTATGAAATACCTCAAGATATCTAAGATGGGCCCATTTACACCAATCATCCTTGAGCTTCTGAATGACTAAAACATTCTTTGCCATAATTAAATACAGCAATTTGTCAAGTAAGTCTACTATTTGCCAAATATCTAGCATATACCAGGTCCTAGAACTAAAGAAATGGATATAATCCAGTCTTTGCTCTCAAATTTGACTTATTCCACCTTTTAAATAAATTTTTAATTGCAACAACAACAAAAGCTAAAACATTAAAAACTAGTAATGAGCCTCTTTTAAGGGTACTGGAGTAGGAGGTAGGAAAGGAAAACAAAGTAAGTGTAAACTCAGAAAGCTCTTTTTTAGCCCAATGAAGTATTTAACCAGGCAGTTCATTCTTGCATGGACTTTTTTCATCAAGATTAAGTCCAAAAGAGAATATGGCTACTGTCTGAACTATCTGTGTGTGGGCAGGCATAACATATCTCTCAAAACATATTCCCGAATTGGGGGTTGGGCAGTATGGAGTTATTATCAAGGTCTTGATGCTCTCCTAATAAAGCAGGGTACTCACATTAATTGAAAGGAAAGTATACAATATGCTCTACTAAAATCTCCATCTGTGAAGAATGTGAGAAAAATGTTCTAAATACTATTCTGAACTCCCTCTTACTAATTCTTTTATTCCCTTTCTTGACCTACATCAGGAAACTCTCCAATTCCATCACTTAACATTTCAGAGAACAGGTACCACTTAATCATATCAGAATCTAGCAGCTCCTTAGAAAAGGTTATCTACTTTTGACAGTTCTATTCCTCAGTGCTCAGTAATGTCCACCTTCATTTTTTTCCTTATTTTAGACTAAACTTTTTGTTCATGTTTCCTATGCCCATGTCTTTGCAATAGTCACTAGTGTAGACAGTGGCTGCCATCATTAAGCGGGCAGCCTGCCCAAGTTAAAAATTGTCTTGTGGCCATCTCTCAGCATCATAGTCTGTGACCAATACAACTCCAATTTTCATTAAATTTACATCACAATGGGGCGCCTGGGTGGCTCAGTTGGTTAAGCGTCCGACTTCAGCTCAGGTCATGATCTCGCAGTCCGTGAGTTCGAGCCCCGCGTCGGGCTCTGTGCTGACAGCTCAGAGCCTGGAGCCTGTTTCAGATTCTGTGTCTCCCTCTCTCTCTGACCCTCCCCTGTTTATGCTCTGTCTCTCTCTGTCTCAAAAATACATAAACGTTTAAAAAAAATTTTTTTTTAATTTACATCACAAGGAGATGGCCATAGGTTCTATTTTAAATATGAAACATAATAAACACTTTAACCTCTAATATAAAGTGAAATGTTGTAAAAACCCGTACTTATGTAATATGAAGTCAGAATTCACCATTGAAAGAAACTATTAACAGAATTGTTTAAACTTCAATTTCCCAATTGATAAGGGTTTCATTTAGTTGAATAGCTTCAATTTAGCATGCCATAGATTTTCCCCCAAGATATTGTGCAAACCAAGGCCTTGTAAATTAAATTATTTTTCCACCTAACATAAACATTTCAGCATATCCTTGATTTCCAATCAATTTTGAATTTGTAATTTAGTTTTCAAACTCAAAAACAGTAGGTTCTCATTTTTGAGACTGGCTATAGCAAGAATCCAACAGAAAAACCTACTTCTACAATGTCACCAATGTCCCTCTGTTTCAGTGCTCACTTTAGCTTTAGTATTAGCTTTACAACCATGTTGAGACTTTTTACAACAGTTAAGGCAATATTAAATTCTAATGATACCTTGGGACACCTGGGTGGCTCAGTAGGTAAAGCAACCAACTCTTGGTTTGGGCTCAGATCATCTCACAGTTTGTGAGTTCGATCCCCCATGGGGGTTCTGCACTGACAGCGCAGAGTCTGCTTGGGATTCTCTGTTTCCCTCTCTCTCAAAATAAATAAGTAAACTTAAAAAATTCTAATGATATTTCAGCTTTAAGTTTGAGTCCAAGGTCATCTTTGAACTCCTAATGCTCTAATCCTTTACTTAAAATAATAATAGCTAACATTTATTGATCACTTACTATGTGCCCAGTCTTCCTGGCCACTTTAAATTGTATTATTTCATTTAATCCTCATCAACAACCTTCAAAGCCGATCCTATTATACTGATTTTACAAAGTAGTAACAATGAAATTAGGTCACTTTGTCCAAAATCACACAGCTAATAAGCGATAGAGTCAGAATTCCAACCCTGGGCTTCTGCCTTCACAGTCTAAAGGTCTATTCTGTAAAACACCGGAAGTTGATCACAAGCTAGAAGAGACTTTACATTAAAAAAATCTGACATCATACTGAATTTGTCATTTTGTCCTGGCTCCTGATCCCAAAATAGCTCAGGTAATCTTTCTTAACTGTACATTAGGGATAATAACACTACATTACTGGCGATTTAGATGAATTAATACATTTAGTATCGGGGTTGGAAGATTGTTAAGCACCGGAAAACGCTGCCTCTTATCAGTATCACTCAGTCAGAGCTTGGTGTGGGAAGATGGGACCCTACGTTGTCTGTGCATCTACTACGAACCAGGAAGCACTGTGCCCACTCACAGAACGCGACCTCAGTGAATCTTCACTGCGGCCCTGGACGTGAGGTTTTTACTGCCCCTTCCCCTTTTAAGCGATGCAGAAACGCCTAGTGGGCATCCAAGTCCTTAAGCTGGTGAGCGGTGCCGAGAGGCGAGGTGCAAGCATTGGGGTCCTTCCGGGGATACCTTACCTCCCTCACTTGTAAGGTCTGCACCGCCCGGACGCCGGGGTCCGCCACCCCCGACCTCCACGCCGGCCTCCGCCGCCCCGCTGCCCGGAGCAGCTCCGGAAAACGCCCCGGACAGGGCGCCCCGGGCGCCCCTGTCGCCTCCCCTCCCGGCCGCCTCACTTCCGCCGTAACTCCGCGCCTCCACCCACCGCTACCTTAGATAAAGCGACGCGCGGTAAGTGGCTAGGCGTGACGTGCCGCACCGCACTCACGGCTTGGGGCAACACTGACGCTCGGGAGCTCCCTCAGCTTCCACGCCGGGCAGAGCCGGGGCGGCAGCAGCCAATGGGCTACGGGCCACCTCCGCCATTGCAGCCAATTGGAAAGTACCAAGTTTTTCCGCAGCTCGAACCCGGGCGCACCCGAGAGCAAGTGGCCGAAGTTGGCCTGGGCAACGTGTGTTTGCTTGGATTGGCTGGCGCGGCAGCGTACGGAACCCTGATTGGTCGCCAGGAAATGGAATGATTCCTCGTGAGTGTGGGCTGGCAGGAGCCCGGCAGGGTTCCCTGGGTGTGTGGGAAGGCGGGTGGGTCGGGCTCCGGCGGGGTATCCCTCGGCGGATTAATGGCGCAAGAATTTTGCAAGAGTAAATCCAACTGGGAGAAATACGAACGCAAGAGGGAGTGAGTGATGACAGTGAGGGATAAGGCTGGCCTAAATTTAGAGGGTTGTGAAGATGTAGTATCACGCAGCTGCAGCACCCCTCCCAGGACCAAAAAAGTCTGATAAAAAAGAGAAGGCACCCGTGCAGAGGATGACAAATCCTTAGGCTTTCCGCTTCCTCTGGTTTAGAATCGACAGCGCTGAATGAGAAAGCCTATAAACAAAGTCACTGCGACCGTGCGAATTGATCTTTCGCCAAACATTGTCCTCAGAAAAGGGAGATCAGAAAGACCACCTTGAAAATAGAGAAGGGGTGTGGCAGGTGGCTTTCGCAGCCTCATGAAGTATTCTGGTTTTCGTCTACTTGAAGATGAGGAACATTTCCAGTGGCTGTGAAGTCACGGATCGGATAGGACGTTTGACAAATCACTAAATGTCAGGTGTTTATACAAATCATGTTTACTAGGATATGTAGTTTGAGGACCATGAGAAGGAATACAATGCTACACCATTAGTCATTTTGGACAGACTTGCAATGAGAACAAATAATAATTCATAAATTTTTAAATTAATGTCGTTAAAAGAATCACCAAACACCACTTGGTAGTTATTATTGGCAGATTTTTAAAATCTTACCTCATTATTAAATCTTACCTCATCCATAGAAGGAATAATAATTTGGCTGGTGATTACTTTTCCATTATCTCACATGTAATCATCAGTAAAACTCACCTACCTTGAGGGGGCTCTTCAGTGGATTTAGTGAGGTATAAAGTATGTATAAGACCTTATACAAAGCACTTTTCCACAACCATCTGAAATTATTATCCAAATATGTATGCAAACAAGGATCACGATAATTGGCCAATAATAACAAGCAAGTAAATAGAGCCCCAAGCATAACTCTTAAGGCAGATTACTTAATTTCTGAGTAGCTGAACTGGAATTTGGTTCAGGTCTGGAGAACTCGAATATGGGACCTCTCAACCCCCACAAAACTCAAGCTGTGTTTCACGCTCTCTGTCAGGCACCTGTGCACAGCGGTGAGGACCACAAATGAAAGACCTAATCCCTGCCCGGAAGGTTTACACAGTTGAACGGTGGAGAGGAACAAGTCCTCAACAAGTAGAAAATTAGGACCTCTTGTTATTAGGATTCAGCTGTAAGCACATTGCTCAGCAGCTCTGTGAATTCTCTTCACAGAACCGGGTAGAACATGTTTAAAACAAAATTAACTTGGCTTTTGTTGTTGTTGCTATTGTGATTGTTAGGGGGTGCTGCATAAAGTCATTACATCCCATTTATGCCCAGTAGAGAAGTTTTTCTTTGCCTTTTCTTCTTCATCTGTTGTTGTGATTTTTGGTTAGAAGTTGGGGGTAATTAGAAACCACCCTATATCTATCAAAGTGGACTTGTACTGGAAAGCAAAACTGCGGGTTCAGAAAAAAAGAACATATTATCATCTGAAGCTATTATTGATGGCTTACTGTACACCAGGCACAGTGCTAAGCATTTTACACATATTAGCTCATTTAATCCTGATAACAACCCTGTAAGGTATGCACTATTATTACTGTACTCATAGGGGAACTGTAGTACGTAGGGCCACAAACGAGTCCCCCACCCCCAAGTAGTTTGAAAATGGGGAAGTAAGAACACCTGGGTGGCTCAGTTGGCTAAGCAACTTACTGGGGTCATGATCTCACGGTTCATGGGATGGAGCCCTGTGTGGGACTCTGTGCTGACAGCCCTGAGGCTGCTTGGGATTTTCTCCCACTCACTCTCTGCTCCTCCCCCTGCTCACTCTCGCTCACTCTCTCTCAAAAGATAAATAAATAAACATTAAAAAAAAAAAGAAAAGAAAATGGGGAAATAATCTTTCCATCTTGAGTTCAAGTATAAAAGAGACCTAATGTACTTGACTAGCTGTATGGAAGGTCACCCTAAAGCCACAAAACAGCTTCCCTGCCAAGCCCTGACTGTAATCAGATTGAATATATTAACATAGCTAAAGAAAGAATTTCCAAAAAGAAAAACAAAAAAATTGCAAGACACAGAAATAATATATCCAGGTGACAATAAATCTAGAAGTAAAACAAACAAATAAATAATAAAAACACACATGCACAAATATCCCCCAGCTACTTGAAAATTAAAAAATCAAAAATCTGGCTTCTACATTCTTTGATCAAAAATAAAACCAAATAATACATACTGTAGAATATAAATAAAAATATTTAAAATATTTAAAAATAAAACCCCCATAAATCAAAACCAGGAAATATGACAAATTCTATACTTAGACAATTTGACTCTGGAAAATTCATAGCCTTAATTCAAGTAAAACAAATATTTTTTTAAATGCCTGCTGTAGGAAAATTGTTGAAGCTGGGGCAGTTTATCTGTGACCCCCAGCCAATTCCAGAGCTAGATTTAATCCTGAACCTTTTATTTACATAATCCAGTAAATTTCTTTTTCTTTTTCTTTTTTTTTTAAGTCCGTTTGAATTGACTTTGAATTCTCTCATTTAGAATGAAAGAGCCTATAGGGAATAGAGGGCCCATTTTCTCTTGCAACACTTTATTCCTTTGTTCTACCCAGCCAAGGCCAGCAGCCAGGTGAAAACAAGGAGTGCTATTGGGAGGAGACACCCTAGTGGCAGCTGTACAGGAAGGAGGGACCTGAAATGTTTCTTCTACAGCCTTGGGGAGACAAAGGGCAATTCCTGCCTTCCTACGCAGCTCCTGAGCCTCGCTGGAGAAACCTATGCATATAAGCCATTCATACTAGATTGGAAGAATAAATATGTGAAAATTATCTATTTCCTCTGTTATTACAAGTATCTCAAACACCCAAGACTGAGTTTAATCCAGTTTCCTTAAGGCCAAGCTACATTTTCTACATTTAGTTTCCATGAAATTCTCCTCTATCCTCTCCATAAGCCTTCTTCACACCTTTCGAATGGGTTTCTGCTCCTTGTAATCAGTCCCTGACTATGCTAGATGGATCAGGCTTGGTCCATCCCCTCAAGGTAATTTTTTACATGCTTCAACAGATAAGTTAACATCAGCTATGGTATTAACCAAATACTCTTGTCAAGGAAAGAGGCAGAAGACTTCTGACAAATTACTAAACATAACCGAGCCTTGGTTTCCTTACTTATAATATGGCATTAAGAATATCTCCTTGGCAGGGTAGTTATAAGCGTTCGAGACAGTGGCTGCACAGTTTTTGGCACCTCATTCATGGGTAGCAGGGGCTGGAGAGGAATGCTTGCGTGAGAACATGAGTAAGGGCACAGAGTAGAGGTCTCCCAAGTCTCCCCTGCACCTGCAATGCAGGAGGCATTGTGAAAATAGGGACTTCCAGCCCTCTCCTGAAACTACCAAATCAGTCTTTGGGAATGGGATTTAAGAATGTGACTTTGAACAAGCCCCACTGGATGATGTCACATAGCTAATCTAAGACCAATCTGCCTGGTGTTTAAGAACTACCAGGAAAGAAAAAGAAGCCAGGTTTGTTAAGAATCAGTGGGCAAAATACTGAATTATCCATGGTATTTATATTTGTTGCTTAGTTTTTGTGTTTTACTTTTTTATGGTGTCTGCTCTACTGTTTTCAAGCTTATGCTCATTTGTTTTCAAAAATATGTACACTTTTTAAAAAAAATTTGTAGGGGCGCCTGGGTGGTTCAGTTGGTTAGGTGACTTTGGCTCAGGTCATGATCCCCACAGTTCATGAGTTTAAGCCTTGCATCTGGCTCTGTGCTCCCAGCTCAGAACCTGGAGCCTGCCTCAGATTCTGTGTCTCCCTCTCTCTCTGCTCCTCCCCCGTTCACACTCTGTGTGTCTCTGTCTCTGTCTCTCTCTCTCTCTGTCTCTGTCTCTCTCTCTCTCTCTCAAAAAAATATATATATTTAAAAAAAATTTTTTTAAGTAAGATCTAGGCCCAATGTGGGGCTTGAACTCACAACTCTGAGATCAAGAGACCTACTGAGCCAGCCAGACACTCCCAAAATATGTACACTTTTCATTAAGAAAATTTAGGGCAACCGAATAATAAAACAGGCTATCCCAATGTATAGAAAATATTCATGTTAGGAGACCATAATTAAAACCAATGGAAACAAGCAAGCAAAACTCAAATTTTACCTGTTGTTCACGTATCAAAATACTCAGATGAAAATGAAGGCCAATTCACACTATTATGGTCATTATAAAGTATATAAATAACTGCTACCAATTTCTGCAGTGTAGATAGCATCTTTGGAATGTTGATAGAGTCCTGTCACTGCTCTAAGGAGCTGTCAGCATGAACCCCATCTTGCATATTAGGAAACTGAAGCACTGAAAGTATAAGTAATTATCCTAAGACCGCACAGCTAATGAGTGGCAGAGGTCAGATGGGACTGCTGTGCTAGGAGTTCCACTACCTTTTAGTACAAAAGCTGATGCCTGGTCAGGGCAGGATGGCACCAGAATCTCCATCTGGGTGCGGTGGGCCACAGTAGCTCACAGGTATTCTGGTATTGCAAGGCTCTCAGGAGCCTGTGGGAGCTGAATCCAGGAGCTAAATCCAGCCAGCAGTTGGGACTGGCAGAAAAATACAAGAGTTGCTTTAGCTGTAGCTGCGTACAGTTGGGAGCAGGTTGCTGTTTCCATCGTGAGGATGGTTATTGAAATTAAAGAAATTTCATATTGTGCTTAGGTCCACAAATGGTCATGAGAACATTGACATGGGACTGTACAGTGAGGCCAAGCAGAGGGAAGTGCTCTCAAACACCGCTAGTTAGAGTGAGTGCTTGTAGTGCTTGAAAGAAAGGACTCTCCATGTGGGGGGAGATCATTGCCAACTAGGTCCATATCTTAAATGATCACCAAGGTACCTCTAATGAACTATTTCTTTTGTTTTCAATAATTCTTTTTTACTTTATTTTATTTCATTTAAACTTCTTTCTTTTTTTTTAATGTTTACTTATTTTTGAGAGAGAGAGAGAGAGACAGAGCACAAGCAGGGGAGGGGCAGATGGAGGGAGACACAGAATCGGAAGCAGACTCCAGGCTCTGAGCTGTCAGCACAGAGTCCGACATGGGGCTCACACTCACAAACCGGGAGACCATGACCTGAGCCAAAGTCGGATGCCTAACCCACTGAGCCACCCAGGTGCCCCTATTTCATGCAATTCTCTAAAACAAGGGTTGGCAAATGACAGCCCATGTGAGGTTAGGTCCCTTACCTTTTTTGTAAATACAGTTTTGTTGGAACCTAGGTACTGTCATTAATCTATGTGCTGTCTGTCTGTGACTGCTTTCACACTACAATGTCAAGTTTGAGGAACTGCAACAGATACTGTATGGCCTACAAAGCTGAAAATACTACTATCTGACCCTTTATTAAGAAGCTTTACTGGGGCACCTGGATAGCTTAGTTGTTGGGCATCTGACATTGGCTCAGGTCATGATCTCATGGCTTGTGAGTTCATGCTCCAAGCCCTGCACTGGGCTCTGTGCTGACAGCTCAGAGCCTGGAGCCTGCTTTGAATTCTGTGTTTCCCAATCTCTGCCCCTCCCCCGCTCATGCTCTGTCTCGCTCTCCTTCAAAAATAAACATCAAAAAAATTTTTTTTTAATCCTTTAAGAAAAACTTTACTGACCTCTGCCCTAAAACATATTTCAAAAATCTAGGTTTAAGATTCAAATTTGTAAAAAGATAAAACCAGGCTTGAAACACATCTAAGAGCTCTTATTTTCTGGAATCATGGGTACCAGAAGACATGGGAAGGTGAAATCACTTGAGAAAGAACAAAGAGACTTCAACTGGACCAGAACTGGACCTTTGACTTATAAGTTCAATTACTGCTCCAGAGAATGAACTCTGTTAACCAGAAGGTTACATTTGTAAATATTCCAGCTCAGAGAACGTAGTATTGCACTTGAACAAATAAAAGTGCAAAATAATTGTGACATAGTTTGCCTTTTACAAACCTGATCTGGTATTTCTGATTGCATGTGCATTTTGTCAGAGAGGGAACTTGTATTATGTTTTCATACATTTGTCAATTATTAAGGGCCTGCTCTATGCCAGAAATAACCCTAAAATATTCATATTCACACTCTGACTACTTGTGCTTTATCTCCTTCCCCGTTTTCTTGCACAGAAATAGAGCTCTTAACTTTTATTTGGTCACATCACAGCCCAGAATAAGAGACATTTCCGAGACACTGTGACAGCTAGAACTCTGAATTGGCTTGGATCCTGCTAATCAGATGTACTTGCGAGAGATTTGTAAGGTGGAAGTCATACTTTTAGTGTTTCTGCACTCCTACCACAGGTTTCTGTTTCCCAATCCCCTGCCCCAGTACAGGATTGCTTTATGATCTTGGTCATCTTCCAGTAGCCTTAAGAAGATCTGCACGGGTGGCTCTGCTCTATTGTACTGTTCTTGAAGGAATCCTTGATTGTTTCTTCAGCCCTTCCACTGGTTCTCCAAGCCAGAACAAAACCTGCACTAAATCCCTTTCAGATGAAACTGAATGTTAAAATGAATTCTGTTCTGTGCAAGAGAACTCTGGCCAATACAAAATTTGGAATTGAGAAGTGGGGTTCTGCCCTAAAGGATATTAATGTACGTTGACTTAGTCCAAGCAGTAGATGATAAGGACAGGTCTAGCAGTGTGGAAAACTGGTTGTTGTTATTCAGTGGCGAAGTGTTTGATAAATGGTTACCTAAAATGCCTTGCAGGGGAAATTACACATTGATCAAGCCTGTGGTGGTAGGTTAAAGGGTTGGAAAAATTCATAATGGTGTAAGTTGGTTACTTCTGCTATCTCCAGCAAAGATTTACAAGAGAAAGATGAACTATATCTAGATCTAGCCAGCCTGCAAAGAAAAATGAAAGGAATATACCTATTAAGGAAAGGACAGAAATCTAAAGCTGTAGCAAAGTATCTCAACCTATGGTGGAGAAATCTAAAATATTTGTGAGCCTAATAATTTGGTGCCTCGCAGTGTTGAAAAAGTCAATTGTGTCTGTACTTCCACACTTAAGCAAAAATAAGAGTTTGTTCTGAAGGAGCACTGGGGCCCCAACTATTTACAAGCACCTCTTCAAAGCATTCTGGGCTAGACAATGAGAACAGCCCAGGAGCATAGATGAGATTAGGGGTGTTGCCCCACCATTCAAAACCCTTATTTTAGCAAACTATGGTAGCTACCCATACTAATTTGTTAGGGCTGCTGTCACAAAGTAGCACATTCTTGTCTTATAGTTCTAGAGGCTAGAAGTTCAAAGTCAAGGTGTCAGCAGGGTTGGTTTCTTCTGAGAGATGTGAGGAAGAATTTGTTCCCATGGCTCTCCCCTAGCTGCTGGTGGTTTACTGGAAACTTTTGGCATTCCTTGGTTTGTCGATGCATCACCTAGATCTCTACCTTCCTCCTCACACGACATTCTCCATGTATGCAAATCTGTGTCCAAATCTCCCCTTTCTATGAGAAACCAGTCATATTGAATCAGGGATCACCCTAATGACCTCATTTTAACTTGATTATCTCCATCCAAATTGATCATCTCCAAATAAGGTCACACTCTGACATACTAGGGTTCAAGTATAAAACATATCTTTTTTGGGAGGAACATAACTCAATCCATAAACAGCCACCATTAGGTTGAAAAGAGATTGTGCAGAGCATAGTAGCTAATAATTAAAACTAGATCTTAAGATTTAAATATATATAATAATATGTATTCAAATTTAATATATATTTATATGTAATGTCTAAGTGAGTTCTTTGGGTACCATTCTCATGCTGGAAGTGATCAGATGGAAGACTAGAAGCCTATCAAGTACATGAGGAAACTCTTTACCACCAAAACCATAAACCTGGTCTACCAGAGCCCGACTATCTGAGCACAAAGCAAACTTAGGTAGCCGAACCTTCATCAGAAAAGAGCAAGGTGTGAAAGTGTTTTTGTTTTTGTTTTTTTAATTTTTTTAAGTTTATTTATTTTGAGAGACAGAGCAGAGGAGGGGCAGAGAGAGAGAGAGAGAGAGAGAGAGAGAATCCCAGGCATACTCTGTGCTGTCAGTGCGGAGCCCTATGAGGGGCTCTAACCCACGAACTGTGGGATCATGACCTGAGCCAAAACCAAGGGTGGGACTCTTAACTGACTGAGCCAACCAGGTGCCCCGGATGTGGAAGTTTTATAGCCCCAAGAAAGGAAGACTCTCCGATGCCCAGGTCAGATGTGGTCCAGGAGTCTAATGGGTAAGGAAGGACCTCCAAGAAAACAAAACCAGTAGTCATGGAGATGTGAAAGGAACCAGAGGCTTTTAGATAGGCTAACCTAGAAAATTATAGTAGTCTAGTACCAGGGCAGAGGTCCCTGAAATTCCCACCCAGCATAATATTTTTATGATAGTTATCCTGGTCCTACTCTACCACTGGATAGTGTGTGTGTGTGTGTGTGTGTGTGTGTGTGTGTGTGGTGTTGTTGTTGTCGTTGTTGTTGAACATGGGGGGATAACTTACGTGCCACTTCTTGGGTTACCTGTCTACAGATAGCCAATCTGGGCTTGATGGAGAGGACTTTAAGTCATTCAGATATCCTGGCCTTTGAACTGGGTTCAATCTCTGGATGGAACTCTGAGGTCATACCTCATAGGTAGGGTATGAATTATTCCGTTTGGGGAAAAGGGCGTTCACAGAGCTCAGGGATAAAATGGATAGTCTACGGCAGACTGCTAGCTGTCCTCCAATAGCTATTCTCCCCCTTTCTTTTAATCTATGGCAATAGAACCTCTGATTTTTTTATCTGCACACAAGACAATATGAATAAAGACTATATTTACAAGCCTCCAAGTTCTGTTTATGAGTTAGTTTCTGCCAATCAGATGCTATCTTGAAATATTCAGAAGGCAAGAGGCAGTTAGAGGCAATGCACAGGTCTCCGCTTTGCCTGTAGTGGCTTCTTTATCAAGGAGGCTTTCCTCAACCTGGTGGAGGTAATGTAATTTTATAGCTGGTAACCATAGCAGCAGCTTCCCAAATGGGCAGGTAGCTTCCTGAATATAGAAGAAGCAGTAGGTCCCATGGTGGCCCAGTTTTATGGTATAATCTCAAATTTGTTTTTGAGAGCTCAAACTATAACCTATTTTATCGGTCTTCCTCACAATTCTATAGGGCATTTCAGACTTTTCAGCAAATCCCTTGTATTTAAACTAGCAGAGAGATTATGTTACTGCAACTGAACGTGTCCAATACTGATTGAAATTTTATTTTTCTCATTTTATGGCTGAAGAAACTAAGACTTAGAAACAGTAGGAAGCTGGTAAACCAGCTCTCTGTGGAGAAAGAGTGCCCTCATTTGTAGCATTTGCCACCATCTGTGGTAAACCACAGTAAACCACGACTGATTTCAAGTCTCCAAAACAAGTCTCTTAAAAACTTGTAGGCAAAACCAAAAATTTAACCATTGGCTTCCGCAAGTGGGCTCCTGCTTCAACCAGCCACTGCTTACAGAATTTAAGTAACTTTCCCAAGGTACCAAGTCAGTAAGTATTTAATGAAAAGATTTATTCCACCTGAAAAATCATTATATCTTATCGAGAGAATTTGGGCTGCCAACTCAATACTAAACAGACATTTACAACACATGGTAGAAGTGGGTTCAATGTCTTCCCTTCAGAGGCTTAGTTAATGAGCATTGAGACAGCAGTAGAGGAGTTTACAGTATTTTAAAAGCTTTTGATAGAATTTGGATGGGTAGTCATTACCAATACCATTACATGCACATGACAAAAAAATTAAACAGCTCGAGACTGTCAAGGTTGCAGATGGGACTTCAGAAGGAGGGAAATAATTCATAAATTAATAAATTTAAAGTTGGTGCTCCTTAATCAAAACTACAATGAGATATCACCTCACACCTATCAGAATGGCTAAAATCAACCACGCAAGAAACAACGGGTGTTGGCAAGGATGTGGAAAAAGAGGAATACTCACACTGTTGGTGGGAATACAAACTGGTGCAGCCACTCTGAAAACAGTATGGAGTTTCCTCAAAAAGTTAAAACTAGAACTACCCTATGATCCAGCAATCGCACCACTAGGTATGTGCCCCAAAATAAAAAACACTAATTTAAAGGGATACACACACCCTGATGTTTATAGCAGCATTATCTTCAATAGCCAAATTATGGAACTACCCCAAGTGTCCATTGACAGATGAATGGATAAAGAAGAAATGGCATAGATAAATAGATAGATAGATAGATAGATAGTGAAATATTACTCAGCCATCAAAAAGAATGAAATCTTGCTATTTGCAACAACATGAATGGAGCTAGAGAGTATTATGCTAAGTGAAATAAGTCAGTCAGAAAAGCAGATACCTTGTGATTTCATCATATGTGAAATTTGAGAAACAAAACAAACAAGCAAAGGGGGGCAGAAGAGCGAGGCAAAGCAAGAAATAGACTTTTAATGATAAAGAACAAACTAGTTACCAGAAGGGAAATGGTGGGGAGGGAGGATGGGTTAAATAGGTGACCAGGATTAAGGAATGCGCTTGTGATGAGCAAGTGGGTGATATATGGAAGTGTTGAATCACTATATTGCACATGTGAAACTAATATTATGCTGTATGTTAACTAACTGCAATTTAATAAAAACTTTAAAAAATTGTTGGTGCTTCTTGACTCTTATGGGACTGAGTTTGTGGTTGAAGTAATTATACAACTAATCTACTAAAAATTTCCAGAAGACCACATGGTGACTGGAAACCAGGTTTTCTTCAAGCACATTTTGATGATCATAGTATTGCTTTTTGACCTTAAATGAGAAGTAAAGAAACAGATAGTGTACTCGTTTTTGTTTTTTTTTTTTAGGGAGTGTTGTGAGGAACTTTGGTGCTGCGTCTAATGAGCTGGACCTGGGCCTTTGGATGAAGCCTCCAGAGCTGTGATTGTGACAACTTGGCCAAGGTCAAGGCTTTTAGGGAAATGATCAAGAAAGAACTTAAAATGAGATGACCTATTTTATTTTTAAAAATTTGATAAAAGAGCTGAATCATCTGCTAAATTAAGAGATAAATTGTGTCAGTGTGCATAATAATGGATATTTCATACAGCTTAGCATTCCCAAAATTGCAAGGTGAGAGTGGTAGGAAAGAGAAGTGGAAAGGAAAGGAGCTGGGATGAAGAAAGATGGGACTGGGAAGTTTAGACTTGGCTTTGTCTGTTCACTGAACACACCCGTCAAGCCCCTGCCCACTCCAGGCACTCGCATAGAGGCCCTGCAGGAGCCCACGGTCAGCTGGTTCCTCAAGGGTAATTGACAGGAAGGTGACTTCTCCTTCTCTGGGTCAAGTGACCCAATAGGTTTTGCCCTTAACCATTGCTAGCTAACAAATCAAAGTATAACAAGGTTACGGATAGGTCTCAAAATCTGTTGTTTCTTTATATGGTGAGGATATAATTCAAAAGGGCAAAACATTTTGAGGCTGAGAGAATTCCTTATAAAGTAATAGGGAGTTCTTTGAATCCTGTTCTTCCTTAGATATAATTGCCTAAGAAAATAGTTTCCCTAGTTTCCTCCTATCATCTATGAAGAAACCATTATTGAATGAGTAGAAAACGTTACTGCTTGACAAGTGAGAACAAATGCTCAGAAAATGGATATTTTAAAGATAAATGTGAAGACAATTTTACCTAAAAATGCCACTACTTTAAAGATAGAGATTGATTTTCATTCTCACAAAATCGTCACTAAGTGTGATAGATTCTTTTGTTTTAATATTTCTTCCACCCATCCTGATGTCTCTGTTCCTTTGTCACCGCCAGAGCCTCATGTTTGTAGTATTACATTTGAATCTTATTGGGATGGAACACATTTCCCTACTTCCAGTCCTTCTCAGCCCAAATCTATCCTCTATACTACTTCCTGACTTACTTTCCTAAATCGCCGTTTTTATGAGGTCAATCCTTTTCTACAAACGAATGATCCACAATGTGATTTGTTAAAGCATTATGGAAATTTGTCCCAAATTTGACAGAGTCGAGATGTCCAACAATAGAGGATTGTTAAATATAATTTGGTAGATCAATAAAATATTATGCAGTGATTATAGAAAATAATCATAGAAATGTTATAGAAAAACAATTATTGATCTGAAGAAAATATTTGCACATTATTTAATATAAGGAAAAGCATGAAATAAGCTACCTATCAGTATGTACAAAGTCTATAAAAGAACGTAAATACTCTTTGACTCAAAATTTTTATTCCCTGTAATTTATCTAAGAAAGTAGAATGGGTACAAAGATTCCAAGTTCATCTTCATCCAAGAATTGTTTTCAACAGTGCAAAAATCAAAAACAACCTACAAGTCCAAAAGCATGGGATTGAATTTCTGTTTGCAGTCAAGGTAGAGCAACAAAAGACATACAAAATATGTTCTCTGACCACAATGGAATTAAATTAGAAATCAATAACAGAGGGTTATGTGGACAAAATCTCAAATATATAAATTACATGCATTTACATAGCCCATGGGTCAAAAAAGAAATCAAAAAAGAAATTAGGAAAAATTTTAACTAAATAAAAATGAAAACATAGCATATGAAAATTTATGGTTACAGCCAAAGCAGTATTAAGAAAGAATATTTTTCCTTTAAATGCCTATTTTAAAAAGAAGAAAGATCTCAAGTCAATGACATCAATGTTCACCTTAAGAAACAAGGAAACTTTCAAATTCCCTAAAAGATACAAACTACCAAGATTATTCCAGAAGAAATAGACAATCCAAAGAGCCTTATGTCTTTTAAAGACATTGCATTTGGAGTTTTAAATCTTCCCACAAAGAAAATTCCATTCTCAGATGCTTTTACTAGTGAATCCTCCCAAACATTTAAGGAAGAAAAAATATTTCAACACAAACTCTTCCAGAAAACTGAGTACTTCCCAGCTCAATCTATGAGGCCAGCATGACTATGATACCAGTACCTGAAAAATATGTTTTAAGAAAACTACAGAACAATATCGCTCATGAATGTGGAGATAACATTTCTTACCAAATTTTAACAAACCAAACCTAACACTATATTAAAATAATGCATCATGATCAAGTGGGGTGTACCTCAGGGATACAAAGGTAGTTCAACATTTGAAAAACAAAACAATGTAACTCACCATGTTAATAGACTAAACAACAATATGATCGTCTCAAAAGATGGAGAAAAATCATTTGACAAAATAACCAACATCTTATCCTGATTTAAAAAAATCCTCAGCATATTGTAAATAGAAGAAATATCCTCACCCTGATGAAGAGCAACTACAAAAACTACACCGTTAACATCATACTTAAAAGACAAAATTCTTTCCCCTAAGATGAGGAAACAAGCAAGGATGTCTGCTTTCACCATCTCTATTCAACATAGTCCTGGAGGTTTCAGCCAGTCAATCCAGGCAAGCAAGAGAAATAAAAGACACCCAGATGGGAGACGAAGAGGTAAAATTGTCTTTATTCACAAATGGCACAATCATCTATGTAGAAAATCTTGTGGAATCTATGTATTTACTAGAGCTAATAACTAATTTCAGCAAGTTTGGAAGGAGTGAGATCAATATACTAGCAACAAACAATTGGAAATTGAAATTAAAATAACAATACCATTTATGATACCATAAAAATATGAATTACCTAGAGATAAATATGAGAAAAAAATATGCAGGTCCCATACACTGAAAACTGCAAAACATACTAAGAGGAATTAAAGAACTCCTAAATAAATAGAGATAAATGCCATGGTTATGCATAAACATGGATAAAATATTAATTCTCCCCAATTTGATTTGATAGTTATAATACAATCCCAATTAAAATCTCAACAGCCTTATTTGTACACTTTAATACTAATTCTAAAATTCATTTGGAAATGCAAAAGATATAGAATTGCCAAAACAACTCTGAAAAAGGTTAGTTTGGCTAACCTCTACTATCTGACTTCCAGTCTTAGTACAAAGTTACAATGATCAAGATTGTGGTATTAGACAAGGGATACAGGAGTACTGATGCATAGGGGCACTTGTACCCCAATGTTTATAGCAGCACTCTCAACAATAGCCAAATTATGGAAAGAGCCTAAATGTCCATCAACTGATGAATGGATAAAGAAATTGTGGTTTATATATACAATGGAGTACTATGTGGCAATGAGAAAGAATGAAATATGGCCTTTTGTAGCAACGTAGATGGAACTGGAGAGTGTTATGCTAAGTGAAATAAGCCATACAGAGAAAGACAGATACCATATGGTTTCACTCTTATGTGGATCCTGAGAAACTTAACAGAAACCCATGGGGGAGGGGAAGGAAAAGAAAAAAAAAAAGAGGTTAGAGTGGGAGAGAGCCAAAGCATAAGAGACTGTTAAAAACTGAGAACAAACTGAGGGTTGATGGGGGGTGGGAGGGTGGGGAGGGTGGGCGATGGGTATTGAGGAGGGCACATTTTGGGATGAGCGCTGGGTGTTGTATGGAAACCAATTTGACAATAAACTTCATATACTGAAAGAAAAAGATTGTGGTATTAGAATCGAGAAAGACAAATAGATCAATACAATTGAGAGTCTAACTGAAGACCCACACATGTGTAGTTAATTGGTTTTCAACAAAGATGCAAAAGCAATTAAAAAAATGTGAGATTGAGTAAATTATTTTGTAAAGGATGCAGTCATTAAATTTTGATGTAGAAATACATGTATCAGCATAACAAGATGTTCATGATATGTTAAGAGAAAACTTCAGGGTCTAAAACAGTTTGTAAATTATTATTCTATTTTTTTTAATGGGCTCTATTTTTCCCAAAGGGATACATACATACATATACATACAAATATACACACACAATAAAAGTGATTGTTAATAATAGGAGCCTGGAATTGCTTATAATTTTACTTTTGCTTTCATGCTTCTATTTTATTTATTTATAATAGACATGTACAGTAATAAAAGACAAAACCAAAACATTAGAATACTGTATATTCATTACATCAAATCCAATAACTTTTTTTTGGTTGAAAATGTGTACGTGGTATAAAGACCGGAAGATATATTACAAATGTTACTAAAAAGAGGTAAAGTTACAAATAGTCTTTTAGCTTTGCCTTTCTTGGTTTCCAGTTATTCCACATTGGGCACACCTTGCTTTTGAAAAATTACAAAAGCCTTAAATATTATTTAAAAACTTCTCAATAATTCCCTATAACTACCTGACTCAAGATCTAAGTTCTTAATCTGCTGGTAAGATCCTCCATGGACAATTGGCCCAGACCGACCTTTCTGACTTTCCTCTCTTTCCTTGAACGTCCTCTTATTCCCCACTTTGTTCACCTGGTTCTGGTCGCTGCCCCCACCCTGCTTCATGTCCTCCATCGCATCACTGCCTCTGATCCTGCTGTCTCTTCTTACTCGGGCCATGCTCCCCCCTCCCCCTCCTCCCCATGCCTTTCCACTTCACACCAACGTTTGAAGTTAAATTCCTGCTATCTCTGAAATTTCCGTAGAAATGCCTTTATCAAGTGCCAACCCTGGATTCCTATGGCACTCTGTCTTTCCCAAGCATTTGAAACTTAATCACAATCTAGTTAAAGGCATACCTAGCTTTACAGTAGTGGGGAGCCTCTCTGATTCCACAGTCCTATCGTACACATTTATCCTATGCTATATAGACTTAAGGTTCTGGAGCTGGACTGTTGGGCTTTAAATCTCGGCTTTACTGGTTAATAGGCGGTTGGTCTTGGGGCAAATTGTTCACTTCTCTTTATCTCCATTTTCTCTTCTAAAAATTGGGTACAAGACAACTTACTACATAGTTATTGTGGGGCCAATGAGTAGTTCTGAAAAGCATTAGAATATTGTCTGGAACATAGTAAGCACTCAGCAGATATTATTATTAAGGTGATTGTTATTATTGTCATCACAACCTCAGAATCAAGTCTCAGTTATATGTGTTGTTTCAGTAAACCCAGAAATATAAGGGCTTAGAAAGCATTATGAAATGACCCCTATATTTGGCCTTCTAATATTGAGTCTCTCCTTAATTTAAGATTTCTCATATTCTATCTGCCTCTAAGCTGTATTTAGATATAAAATAAAGTAAGGGAGGCACCTGGGTGGTTCAGTCGGTTAAGCTTGGACTTCAGCTCAGGTTGTGATCTCATGGTTCCTGAGTTCAAGCCCCACATCTGGTTCTGTGCTGACACCTTGGAGCCTGGAGCCTGCTTTGGATTCTGTGTCTCCCTCTCTCTCTCTCTCTCTGTCCCTCCCCCACTCACATTCTGTCTGTCTGTCTCTCTCTCAAAAATAAACATAAAAAAAAGAAAATTAGAATTTAGAGCAAATGCTTAAAAATTAAAATCCTAACTGCAAAGCACAATTTTAGCCACTAGGTGGTGATAAAACACTACGGTTTTTTTAAAAAACCGTCAAGAAACTTCCACAAAGAAATGTTCTATATTTCACACTTACTTGCATTATTTCTAATTTTTCCCTCCTCAAATAGGGAGCAAGAAGAGAAATGGAACCAGGAGACAGAACTCTTTTTCTTAGAGACCAGGGCCTGGGCCCCAGGAGATAATCAGCATTTAGAATACCTCTCTAGTGGGCTGCACACCCACACAAGAAGCCTGGCAACGGTTATGTTCCATAAGAGGCACTGCTTGCCTAACCTGTGCACTCTAGACACAGGGAATTGATTTTTCCCCCACTGCATTGCTACCAAACAGTAGGGGAAGATTTCTTCAACTCCAACCTTCTTCTAAATAACTGTTCCGTGGGTAACAACAATGCTGTGGTCTGATAGAGCAGGAAGACAAGGCAGAAGTGAGGTTTGATGCTGGATGCTGGGGAGACTATCAGTGACTCATCTGAGCATCCTGTGCAAATTCAAGGAGAGGCCTATGTGCCTAGGGGTCAGTGCTCTAATTTACAAATACAAAATATTCCTAGTCTCTGTATCTGCAGGTCCTAAATTTTCAGATTTAAAGTTCAGAGGTTGTCCACCATATTTAAAGTTCTTGAATATATCCTCCCCAAGATGGCTGCCACCAGTCACTTCTTATAGCTCCTCTTTGTACTTACCGGAAGAATGTCTCTGTGGCTCTTGCTACTGCCTCCGCCTGCTATAGGTGTGGAGCGAGGGAGAGAATCACATTTTCTTCTCCTTTTATTAGCGGGGAGAGGGGGAAGGCAGAGTAAATTCCAGATTGAGGCCAAACCTTCAACTGGTCTAAACATGGACTCTATTCTTCTGTAACACTCTGAAAGTTTTCTATGCATGCAACTTCTTAGGAGGAATCCTTTTTTTTTTTTTTTTTTTTTTGTAATTGTGGTAAAACATACAAAACATTAAATTTGCCATTTTAATCATTTTTAGATATACAATCCAGTGGCATTAAGTAAGATTCCTCCAGGCTGGGGGAGAGAGAGTAGAATAGCACAGGTGGGATTCTCAGAAGTGCGCCTAACTGCATCCTGTTGTTGCTGATGGCATGGAGATGGAAAATTTTCAGACACAAGTGCACACAAGGTAGGGTGTAGGCAGAGAGGACTGTAGCCTCACATATGTAGCAAATATGGATAGATCTCCTCAAATATGTAGTAGAATGTGATGCTTCCAGCCCTTTGCCAGTGCTGTGTTCTCTGTCCGGGAAGGTTCTCCCTTCTTGACTTTCTATTGTCAGAGTAAAATTGCACCTGACAAAATTAAACAGGCAAAGAAGACTTATTCAAGACCATTGAACTGTACTCAAGGCAAGAAGGGAGAGAAACCAGAAGCTAGGCCTCAACTCCTCTCCACTGAAATAAAGGGTAGGAGGGATTTTGAGCATTGCACAGCTATTGGAAAAGTACTGGAGGACATTAGGGAGTGGTCGATCAGTGGGATGTGTCCAGCACATTGAGTCCTTGAGTTTGTGTTTTTCTCTGTGATTAGGCCACCTGTGTTTGCTAATTGGCACCAGGGAAGTTAGGATCCTACCTTCATAAGGAGACTGGGAGATAGGAGCTTTATCTTCACTGATGATTACATTTAAAAGAGGTGGCTCCCAGGTCCTCGGGAAAGACAGTCTTGCAGGTTTTCTAAAGTAAATGCTCTCAGAAAAGGAATCAGGGCCTAAAGTCATAGGCAAGTCTTTCTCAAGTTTAGCCAAGCTGAGGGGAAATGTAAGGCCATCTTGGTCACTATTTATCTTTAAATTCCACTCTTTGTCACTGAAAATGCCACACATTTCCTGATTCTTTTTCTTTCCCCTATCCCAGTTTTTCACTCCAACATCTATAGAATTTCTGATTCTTGTTTGTACGTCCATCACATGGATATGGAACTGACCTGCAAGTATTGATTTATATATTTGAGTCAGGGGTAGCATCATTTTTCATCAGTTGGTATGATGATGATCACCTGGTTCTGGGAATACCGAATAAATAATATTAAACTGAACTACATCTTACCAACTGGCACAGGCCATTCCAACCATTTTCACTGATTTGACCTTTCCATTAAACTGGCAAATTGCACGGCCAGTGCACTTGCTTTTCCTCTACTGATTCACCACATATGACTTGGTTTTTTGTTTGCTCATTTTATTTTCCTTTTTGTTCATTTGAATACAGTGCACATGTCCTTACATTAAGTGACCAGAATTCTAATGTTATAACAATTGAGCACCGTTCAAAGACTGGATAATTTTTAGCCAAACTCACAGTTTGGGCAGTGAGTTTTCTACTTTCTCTATTAGTGACACTCATGGATGGTAAAACCAAAGGTGAACCTGATTTGATGGTAAACAAAAGGAAAAGAAAAATGAATTTGAGTAGCAAAATGGCCCTCAAATGCCCATCAGCTTAGAAACTGCCCCTCAGGTAGTTCTAACAGTGATTCTACATAGGCTGAGACTTTGTCTTTACACAGTGAAGGAAAGCCTTAAAGAAATGATTTGTACTGATGTCAAATTCTGTCTTCAAATGATTTTTCTAGTAAGAGGAAACGTCGGTCTTTTGGTCTGAATTATCCAGAACTAGTGTCTGTTTCGATCAAATCTACAAGATAATTTCTAGTTAGTTCTTAGCAGTAATCCTATTTAGCCATCCAGATGGCTAAAAATGCCATGCCAATGTCCTTTTACTTATTGTGTTGTTGACCAGACACAGCCTAACTATTACCTTGGATTTCAGTTGGCTCTCTCACACACAAAAACACGGAATATTACGTGTTTGTTGTTTTTACTGCAGCCAAGGGGTATGTCCTGCTCTGGACACTCACGTTAGACAGAGACAACTGTGGACCAACTGTTTGTGTTGGCCACTAGAGCAGCATTTTGTACACAGCACCACTAGGTTACTATATGAATCCTATTCACACGAAAGAGTTAATATGTTTCTAAAAATTCTTGGTTGCCAATTCACAGAAAGTTAATTATGTCCAGACCACCAGATGATAAGGAAATAATATCATGTACAAGTCTAATGATAAAGTGCATCCATATTTATTTTGCTCTGGCTAGAACATAAAAATTATCTGTAAATTAAAAGAGGATGGGATCTTTTGAGGTAAACCATATTTCTTAAAATATGGGTCACTGTTTTGCAACTACCCCCACATCTCTCCATTTCTCCACTGCCTCATTTGTCTCAATTACAGTGTATTTTTCATATAATTATCTGATTTGTTCTCATGGATATTGACATGATATATATGCTAGGTTGAAAATCAGCTGCACAAGAAATACATATGAGAAGATGGACTCTCAACAAGGGAATACGAAAGATGGTTTTTCAGCACTTTTAGGGCTGAGGCTGGTGTAGTATATGCGAGAGGCTTGTTATTTATATTGGTTTTAAAAATATTTCCTCTTAAATATCTTCAGTATAGGGAAGAGAAAGAAGGGTACACATTTAGATGCTAAAAACCCCTCTGTCCTTAGGCAGCTGCCATTTTATTAATTTGGTGTGACCTTGGTCAGTAAAGCGTTGCCACTAATACATTCTACTAAGTTTGGTTCATGATATCTCATTTCTTTGGGTGTCCTTCATGTTTCAGATTTTTGTTTATACACATAGAGGTTGAGAATAATGTCATTAATAAATCTAGTTCTCTCATGAAAAAGGTCATGTCTCTGCAAGGCCATTGAATCAATTGATTACATTAGCTTTCTTTGCATTACATTCGATTCAGTTAAGGTAGCTCAAACTGCCACGCTTCTTTTCTCCTTCACAGGAGAAAGAATTATCTCAAGGAGATCATCATCATGCTCTGGTTTTTCTCAAGGAGAAAGTTCATGGCATGCACATGGCAATCATTAAATAAAGGGGACAAAATTTAATACATTGTATATCAATCATAAAAAAAAATGTTAACAATAGAAAATCTACTGTGAAAACAAAGTCCTTATTCATGGGTAAGAGAGCTAGTCTGGCTGAGAGATGTCACTTTTCTTTATGTCTGATTCCAGACAGATATATGAGCAAATCATTCCTCTTTTGAGCTGTGCCAGAATGGAAAGTTATTTCAAGACATTTGACCCATA
The DNA here is from genome assembly GCF_023721935.1 of Panthera uncia. Classification (NCBI taxonomy): domain Eukaryota; kingdom Metazoa; phylum Chordata; class Mammalia; order Carnivora; family Felidae; genus Panthera; species Panthera uncia. The sequence goes on from NW_026057577.1 coordinate 85,790,253, forward strand.
TTCATCAGTGCCCTCATCTATAAAACGGGAACAAAACCACTTCCCTCTTCAGGTTGATGTGAGAATTAATTGAGATTTTATATGAAGCACTTATGAAAAATGATTGTTGCATATTAAATTCTCAGTAAATACTAGCCATTATTACTTTTGTTATCAATTAGGAGCATGAGAAGAGAGGTAAAATGTCCTTACACGATGCTTACTGGTGAACTATGGGAATCAGGGAACTGGGAAGGAGTTGTGGCTCCCTTAGCTCTCAAGGTATCGGTGCATAATTTCTTCTTTCTTCTCCAGACATTCCCCTTGGTTTTCCTCTTCTTGGAGAAACCCACAAAGGTGTTCCAACTTCTAAACCCCACTCCTATTTTCTTATTAAACACAAATCCCTAGCCCCCAGCCTGCTTTCCTCTTGGTAACTGCCCACTTTGTCCCTAGATGTTTTATTCCTTCTAATCTGCTGGAGTACAGATATGGACTTGCCACCTCCTTTTCTGGCCTGAAAGAATGAGACACGTGAAATGATATGTAAGCATAGGAAGGACAGCATAGGAAGGAAAATAAAAGTAGGTTAAAATGGCTTGCAGGAGAGTCGGGCAAGGGGAGCAGATAGAGGAGAGGGAAGGGGTCAGACCATGGAAGGACTGCAAGGTTCTGCTAAGAAGCTGGATTTTATCTTGAGAGCAACAGTGAGCCAATCAGGTATAATTTAATCCAGGAGGAACTGATCATATTTTCCTTTTATAATGAGGACTTGGGCGATAGCACTGAGAATGGGTTGGGAGGCCACATCATTTAAGAGAAATTATAAGAGCCTCTATAAAAGTTTTTGTAATGAGGATGAAGAAAAGAGACCATTACCATAAGATGTTAAGAAGGCAGATTCACCAGGAGATCGTAACTTGTAGAAGGTAGAAAATAAGGGGCAGAGGGAGTCAAGGACTGCAGGGTTTCTGGCCTGGTTAGACTAAGTGAATGAGGGGCAAAACAAGAGGAGCCAGTTGTGGAGACAGAGAATAAGTTCAATTTGAGGTGCAGCTCATGGGTCAACCAGCAGTCACATCCTCTCGATGACCTCCTCCAACAATATCTAGTTTGAATTTGTGTCAAGAAATCTACTCTAAGACATTAATGATCTCGAAAGTCCTTAGGAAGCTTTGTCATACCTTGGGATATTGAGATGCCATTTATTTTTCCCAAATGTATTTGATTTTATTCCAATAAGAGTTGAAATGACAGGTTTGTAGAGCTGCAAGTCACCGTAAAGATCCCTTATTACCACCTTCACAGATGAGGAGATTGAGGCAGACAGAATCCCACAGCTGTTTTGTCAGACCTGGCTTCTACCAGAAGTCGGTGCCTCCCTTCTCTTCCCTCTGTTCTTGCATGCTTTTCCTCTCTGGGTTCCTAAAAGTGGAGAAATCTTCCTGACTGCTTGGGGGAACTTCCGCTAGGTCAGATGATCTTCTGGTAACATTGCCTGAAATCCAACACAATATATGCTTCCTGAATTTTCAGAGTACTATATTTGGGGGGACAAGTATTATTCAAGTGAAGAGGTGAAGACTTCCAGCTGGATCTATAGGTCTGGAACTCAACTAAAAGTTATGAGCTGCAGGTGCTGGTTTGGGAATTATTAGTATATAAAGACAATAGAGGATAATGTGGAAGGGGAACAGAAGGAAGTAAAAAGGAGGATCCTTGGAGGCACCAACGTTTCGAGGGAAAGGCAGAGCAAGAGGGAGACCTGGAAACCAAGAGAGGAATGTTCACAAGCCATGGGATGAGATGATTTTAGGAAAGAAGGAGTGGTCATCCATGGTGAAAGGAATGGTTCTCATTTTGTTGAGAAACTTACACAGGTGTGGAAAATTAACAAAGATCATAGAGTAGGATATTGTGGAAGCTGATCTGTTTGAGGTTTTATTCAATTCAATACGAGTTTATTAGACCATTCCTCTCCTAACAGTGTGTTGGAGACAAATAAAATCTAGATATAGTTTCAGAGCTCGAGAAGCTTAAGATCTAAGATCAGACCCTGAAGTCAAATATCAATAAATGACTAATGAAAGATTCGTGTAAGAAAAAAATATATATTGGACTGAGCTCCTTGATTTTCATTTGAGAATTTATGTTTCTTTAGATAAAAGGCTCTGCTATGTCAAAAATATGACAAAAAGAGAGGAAAAATTAAATAGACTCTGCAATATCAATTTAGGAAAATAAAACAAGTTATGATATATTCCAGTCTGGGAATATAGCACAATTTGATTTGTCATTTCATTATATAGTAGCAGATCTTGTGGACATTTAAATGCTTCCTCATTATGTTTATTAAAATGTTATACATAATTGTTATAATTTTTAAAGGGATTTTGCAAAAATTCTATAAACCAAACAATCTGTTTCTTCAGGGCCCATTTCTCTATTATTTATATTTCATCACATTTCTACAGTTTACACTGAAGAGCATTCAGAAAGAAATCAAAGAACGCTATTATCAACTCAATTACCTCTTTGAAGAAACTGCTGAGGACATATACCAATTATTAGTACCGTGGGGAAGGAATGTAGAATCAAGAATTAGAAAACTGGGTTTTCAAAAAAAAAAAAGAAAACTAGGTTTTCAGTCTCAACTCAATCACTTACTATTTGCATAATTTTGGGCAAGTCGCTCAACTGTACTGAATCTAAATGTTCTTATCTTATCTATAAAATGGTAATAATAGTAGGAATATTGTGTGGCTGTAATAATGTATACAAAGCACTATATCAAATAAATATATGGGATTGCTTTTCAAACTATAAATTCCTGTACAAATATTTATCTTATTATCAATACTATTTCCTTGAGACAAAGGTTAATATGAAAAAAAATTCTCTTTTAAATTTCTGCTTGAAGCTTAGAGATGCATATTTGTTTCAACGGTATTTCAATGGTGTATAAAATCACTGCAAGGGACACCTGGGTGGCTCAGTTGGTTAAGCATCCAACTTTGGCTCGGATCATATATCACGGTTCATGAGTTCGAGCCCCGCATCAGGCTCTGTACTCACAACACAGTTCCAGATCCTCTGTCGCCCATTCTCTCTGTCCCCTCCCCCTGCCCCTTCATCACTTATTTGCATGCTCTCTCTTTCTCTCTCTCTCAAAAATAAATAAACATTGAACAAGAATCATTGCCAAGTTGACAGAATTATCAAATAACCAATCCCTCTTGGTAGTTAATGGAACAGAAATAGTCAATTAGAGCATTTCGCTGACCTTAGTGACCATATATCACTCTTTGGCACTTGACTTTCATGGTAGATAAAAGAAATTAACTGACACTCAAATAAATCAGTTATATAACTGAGGTCTTGGAATTAAAAAAATGATTTCATATATAGGAATACATGAATATATGTACTGTACATATGAATATATGTCCTAACTTAGATATATCTCTATATAGATAATATAGATGATATAGATAGGATATATCCTTATAGCATAATTACATCAATTTTCATCAATATTTTTTACCAGATCTTTTTGATTCAAGATAGCAATTGAAGAAAGAAAGAATCTTAGATTTTGTATATTCATACCCTCCACAAGATTTCTTATCAGAAGTTTTCTGGCATCTGCTTGTGCATAGGAGAGTAAGTATTCTGCAAGGTAACCTGTTCTTCTTTAAAAAATAATTTTTCTCTTCCATTTTTAAACAAAACTAGAGAAAATTCTTCTTTATTCTAAGCTGAAATATGATCTTAATAACTCTCTAAATTTTTGTAGACACAGACACATTTTATGGGGCAAGAGCATCATTCATTCATTCATTGAACATTTGTTGCCAGTTATCAGCTGGCATTCATACAAATAAGCCCTACTCTCAAGCCAGGTGCAGTCAAATTTGAGATAAAAGCAACTCAATTGTATGATTTTCTTCCAACACCAAATCCTCAACTTCATAGGAAAACCTACAGAAAGATCTAATTGACTCTCCTAAAATACTTCTGAGTTGATTTTGCAATCAAGTCACTATCACATTTTCCTCTAACTTCCCCCATCCAAATATTGAGATAGCATAGGCATATCCAGAGGGTAGCAAGCAAACAAAATTTGTTATCCTTTCTCTTGGAGATTTTTCTCTAGCTCTCTATATACACAATAAAAAGTAAAATGGACAAAACCATAATAATTTCACTTGTCCCCCAAAATATAGTGCTCTGAAAATTCAGGAAGCATATATTGTGTTGGATTTCAGGCAATGTTACCAGAAGATCATCTGACCTAGCGGAAGTTCCCCCAAGCAGTCAGGAAGATTTCTCCACTTTTAGGAACCCAGAGAGGAAAAGCATGCAAGAACAGAGGGAAGAGAAGGGAGGCACCGACTTCTGGTAGAAGCCAGGTCTGACAAAACAGCTGTGGGATTCTGTCTGCCTCAATCTCCTCATCTGTGAAGGTGGTAATAAGGGATCTTTACGGTGACTTGCAGCTCTACAAACCTGTCATTTCAACTCTTATTGGAATAAAATCAAATACATTTGGGAAAAATAAATGGCATCTCAATATCCCAAGGTATGACAAAGCTTCCTAAGGACTTTCGAGATCATTAATGTCTTAGATTTCTTGACACAAATTCAAACTAGATAATTGTTGGAGCGGGTCTTGGAGAGGGCTGATTGCCAGAAGACCTGTGAGCTGCACCTGGGCATTGGGCGTTTGGAGGCTCCTCCCCCTCCCCCTATGAAGAGGAACATTCTGCGCACCTTTCCCACAGTGGGAGCCATTTTCAAGGAGGCAGCCCGGAGAGAGAAACGTGTTGTTGAGATCATGGGACTAGTAAATGTGACGGAACCCAATTAAGGACTCTATATAAACTTTGCACTTTAAAATTCTGTCAGGCAAGTGCGGAGATTTACTCCTCTTGCCGCTGACCTACGCAGACCGTAAGTAAGCTCCCTTGCTTGATAACACGGCCACCTGCCAGTCTGGAGTGGCCTGCCCTTTTCCTTGCTCACTCCTTGCCCTGTGTGAACTAGAGGCCAGTTTACAAACCAATTCCGATTTCAGTTTTTACAGTGTATATTATACATGATTGCAACGTACAAGAAGCTGATAGTGTCCTTACACATTTGTTTCTCAGTTGATACAGAGTTGTGTTTGTTTTACTTATTAGCATATCTATGCTGTTTTATTATCTTGAGATTTTCAGTGACTTTGAGACCATGAGAAAAGCTAGAGAAAATATGGGAAAATGAGACATATATTTGTGAAAGTACGTAATCACTGAATTAAAACTTACCATCCTATCTTTTGTGGTTATTTATCTTTAAAAAAATGAGAAAAATATACTAAACCTTGTCTTCAGTCTTGAATGGAACATTTAACGATTTATGAAATGGTCTATTGGGTAAAAAAAAAAAATTTCCCTTGAGTTTTCATATTTAAGTGTATAAATGTTTACATAACCAATAAATAATTCACTGATGTGAAAGACTGAATTGCTTCTGTTATCTTTTTGGAGGACAATCATACAATTCTTTGAGGCTTTCAGGTCTTGACTCTTGTTACAATTTGTTAGTTTCCTTTTTATATCTGGGAGCTTTCATTAGCCAGCCAAGGACCAGCTTTCTGAATTTCTTTTCCTTCTGACAACAGAGTTGGATCCGAAATCCTGCACAGTTTTGCCTGTTTGCTCATTGGCTGGGAGAACACATGGTCATAGACTGATTAAAACAAGACTTTTTGCAGAATGGGGTTGATTTTCCAAAGTGCAGTGATGCAGTTCCCCTCTGCTCCCCATCCCTACCATACCCTATTCGGGCTGGATTCATGAGAAGAAAATTATTCCGTAATTCTACACAGCACATGTTGAAGACATGGGCACTTATGGAAACAGCACGGCCGCAGGTGGGTGTAGTTTTTCCTTTTTTTTTTTCTTATTTTCTAAAATTTATTTTTTGGTAACGTTTATTTTTTGAGAGAGAAAGAGAGTGTGCACTAGCTGCTGGCACAGGAGGGGCAGAGAGAGGGGGAGATAGAATCCAAAGCAGGCTCCACGTTCTGAGCTGTCAGCACAGAGCCTGACACAGGGCTCGAACTCACAAACTGTGAGATCATGACCTGAGCCGAAGTCAGACGCTTAACTGACGCTTAACGCCACCCAGGTGCCCCTGTAGTTTTTTCTTCGTATCTCAGGCTTGCCAGTGACCTTGGGCAAGTCTCATAGCATCTTCGTTTCCATGTGGTTGAGCTTAACAGTATGAAGCTCCTTATGGTTCCTTCTCTTATTATGACTGGCCTATTTATTCAATTTTTGGTCATTTTCCCCAAAGAATAACACTATTTTTAAATTTAACTTAGCTTCCAAAAATGATCATACAGTCAATTTGGCTTTTTTTTTTTCCTTTCGAAGTGGAATTTTATGAGATTTAACACCTGCGTAGATTCTTGTAACCACAACAGTCAGGAAACTGTACTATCCTATCATTCAAAAAATTCCCTTGAGCTGTCTTTTTATTCTCACACTCCCTAGCCTAGCCCCTGAAAATTGCTGTTGTGGTTTCTATCACTATAATTTTGTCTTTGAGAATGTCAGATAAGTAGAATCCTACAATATAGTACCTTTTGAGAATGGCTTCTTTCACTCAGCATAATGCTTTTAAAATGTATTCAAGTTGTTATGTGTATCAGTAGTTTGTTTGGTCCTTGTCACTATCATAGTATCCTATTGTACGGATATACCACAGTTTGTTTATGCCTGTGCTTGTGGGGAAATAGGTTCTACTTACATAAAAGGGTTAGAAAAAAGCTTAGGGCACCATGGGGCGAATACACCCGAGGCTACCTAGTGAGATACTGTAATGATATCACGAATAACTTGTTACATCACCTGCAGGAAATTACTTTGCATCTGGCACCAATGTACCTTGATCACAAACTCCACTTTCCCCCAGACTCTTTGCTTCTTACACACACAAGTTAATGATTACTGTCTGATTGTTTTCTCCACGTTCACGTGTGTGAGATCTTGTTTTCTTCACATTCACTATGTAGGTAATATCTCGTGTGCTCAATAAGTATGGAGATGAAAGCCCTCTTTGGGGCTCTTGTCTCCTCCCAGACTTTTTAGCCCCTCTCATACTCAATTCTGTATCTGGTCTCTTGCTGGACAAGAGAGAACTCCAGACCCAGTCTGAGACATGTGCTCATTGAAAAACATTGAATAATTTCCAGTTTTTAGCTATTATAAATAAATCTATGAACAATGTTACAGGCTTTTGTGTGAATGTAAGTTTTTATTGCTGTAGGACAAATAGCAAGGAGTGGGGTTGCATGGTTAGTGGCAAGGGTATATTTAACTTTATATAAAACTCTGAAACCATTTTTCAGAATGGCTATACCATTTTGCATTCCTACAAGCAATATATGAAAGTTCTAGTTCTTTGTCAGCACTTGGTGTTCTCAGTATTTTTTATTTTAGCCATTCTGATGGGTGTATCATGATGTCTAATATGGTTTTGATTTGCATTTATCTAATGGCTGATGATGTTGAACATCTTTTCATGTGTTTATTTGCCATCCTTATATCCTCTTTGTTAAAGATTCTGTTCAAGTTCTTTGCACATTTTGTAATTGGGTGGTTTGCTTTCTTATGGCTGAGCTTTCGTAGTTTTTTTTTTTTTTTTTTTTTATATATTCTGGATAAACAGCCTTTGTCAGATACGTGATTTGCAAATATTTCCTTACATCTATAACTTGTCTTTTCATTCTCTTGGCAGTTTCTTAAGCAGAGAAAAGTTTTTAATTTGAGGTCCAAACTATCAGTTTTCTTCTTTACAGACCCTATTTTGGTGTCCTTCATAAGAACTCTTGGCCTAACACTAGGTCGTTAAATTTTTCCCAAAGATGATAACTTTAGAGAAATGAAATGCTATATGCATGAGGATATTCTTCATGGCACGCTGGTGAGTGGTGAGAATTAGAAATAATAGCATATTGCCACCAGAAGGCAATGGGCACATAAATTATGATGTCATCTGTGGCCCTTAGAAATACTTATGAAAACTGTGTAATACCACCACAGGGAAATAATTATGGTTTTAGTCAAAGTAAGACACAAATGGTGTGTGGTATCTTCCACAGTTACAGAAAATAAACAAACCAAACATTAATTAGAAAAGAGATAAAAAGGAAATACACTACAAATGTTAAAGATAGGTCAGAGTGACTCTGGGTAACTTCATTTCTTCCTACCTTTCTGTATTTCCTTGGTTTTCTTTAAATAGGTTTATGAAATACATCCAAAAATGAAACAAAATTTTAGTTAAAAAAAAAAAAATTAAGTCTTGACCTTTTGTCTCTGGTGGGAGACCAAGCACTGTCGTTTACTGAATTGGACGGCTCTGCCCTGGAGGATCGGCCAGCTGGCCAGGAAGATAGAAGCTTGAGGAGAAAGATCTTCTGGCCCTGGTTGGGGGGCAGTGGCCCCAGAGTTGGGGGGAGGGGATAGTAGGGGGAGGAGGAAGGGCGAGAAGAGAAGTTATGTTTTTTTGTTTTGTTTTCATTTGTTTTTTGTTTGTTGAGAGAGGGAGAGGGCACAAGTGAATGAGGGGCAGAGAGGGAATCCTACAAGGGGGAGAGAGAGAGAGAGAAGCAGGGCTCGAGCTCACCTGAAGCGGAGCTAGAACTCAAAAATCGTGAGATCATCATCTGAGCTGAGGTCAGATGCTTAACGGTCTGAGCCACCCAGGTGCCCCAGAAGCATGTTTGATAACACACGGGGACAGTGATTATAGCCTGCATGCCAGCAAACTCCATTCTTATTTCTCTGTCCTATCTGCTGCCTAAATTTGCTATAAGCCAAGAGCTCTGGAAATAAGTGTAGATTCTTGTATGGATCATATTCAGCCACTTTTGAGGTCACTCTGTGTGTCCGATCCTGTGCTTTGAAACACCAAGAGGAATAATGGACAGCCTCCGTGTAGGATAGAGGACCTATCCTGTAGGCCCTCGAAATGCAATGATTCCATCTGCCATGGAACACAGGCGAGCCACTTGTCACCACTGAAACAAAATAAGCCTTTCTCTGCTGGCGATGGCCTGCAGTTTTCAAAATTACCTTTCACTTAGTATCTTGCCTGATAGCCACATGACTCCCCTCTCCTCCTCTCCCTCCCTGAGCTGTAAAATTGTGGTGAGCTTTTTCTCTTAAACATGCTTGCTCCATTTCACTCCAGGGCACTGATGGTTCCCAAGGAGATAGGTAATGACCATAGTGTTCTCCAGGAGGACGGGTGAAATCCTCATTCTGGATCAGGAACAGAACCCAGAGGCTTTATGGGCCTGTTTATCCCAGTGTTCCCCTCTCTACATGACAGTCTGAGCAAACTGAAAAGCCTCCATCCACCATGCCTGACAAAGTTAACTTGCTCTGAGTTCATCTTAAAATCATTAGAACTCACTTGAATACTTCACACAGGAAATGCAGACGCCACCTGCAGTGTCTAAGAGGAAGCAAAGCACAAAGGCACTGGAGCCAACAGGCAACCAAGTCTGTCACGATGGATTACAAGGTGCAGACCTCCCGCCAGAAGGAGGCGCTCTGGGACATGACCTGTTGCTGCCTATACCCTGGTCCCTTGAACCTTGAAGATGGGCTGTGCTGATGAAAAAGGGAGGGACTTATTAGTTTTCTTTTCCATTCATGCTTGTTTTGAAAACATTACATGCCTTGCAGATTACATGATAATTATACTTAAGGGCTGCCAAGCGCTTCAGGAATAATTATCATATGATTTGCAGGTTTTAGAGCTCATGGTAACACTTTAGTGCTGGGATGCTTTCTTTAGTCATTCACAGCAATCACCTTTCTCAAAAGTGCACTCACAATCTTGGATTGTTCCTTGAGCCCACTGAGAAGCCGAAGAGGCTAAACGAGATGTGTTCAAAGGAAGCAGGGGAATTTGGGGGACGTGATGCTCTACCACAGTCCTGACTGGAAGGCTGGCCAAATCCAAGCCATTATGAGGGCCACATGAAGCCCAAGATTTAATAAAAATGAACACCTGCTTGGGGGAGGGCCTTCTTAGAGTAGACACAAAAGTGCTTACTCCTTCCTTACTCTTCTATCACTATTCAAAGTGTGATTAAAAGTGGCAAGCCAGTGATTTTCACCACCTTACTGTAATTGTTCCCGATGTTTCTAACAAGGACGACCTAAGTGGTCAAGGCTTGAGAATTTTGCCCTCTCATCAGGTGAAGCTTTAGCTTATCATTCCTCTCCTGTGTGGCACCCTCTCCCCCTTTGGCACTGTAGACACCATCCTTCCCTGCTCGTGGTCCTATTTGTCTTTAATTTCTCTGCCACTTCCTTTTGCGCCATGCCAAGCTCCTGTGTTTGACACGTAGTAGGTGGTGGGTAGTTGTTTTATAGAGTACTGCCCAGGAATTGTGCTGAAAGGGTATGCATTCATGCTCAAGAAGAGCGTGTGCCATGTTAGAGAATGGTGTCTGGTTACACGTAACTCATTTTTTCATCACCTAATCCCTACTTTACACCTGTTAAGTGACAGACAACAGGCTGGGCACTGGGGTCACATCCAGGAACCAAATAAGTAGAAGCAGACAGAATTTCTGCCTTTGGGTAGCCTGGTCTAGTGGGAGATGCTGGTAAGTAAAAGGCCATCAAAATAGAGCCTAGTAGGAGCTATTTTAGGGAAGCATAGGACCATGGGAGCACACGGGAGATGAACCAGCTCCTGGGTTGGAGGAGGAGAGTGGGCCTCCCTGACTTTGAGGCTGAGACTTGAAGGAAAAAGAAGATTTGGAGAGGGTTATGAGGAAACAGGAAACATTTATGAAGAAAATAGCCTTCCAGAGAGCCTGGAGGTAAAAGTGAATTGGGAAGCTTTGAGGGAATGAAGGGCGAAAGCAAGGGAAGAGGCAAGTAAGGGGCAATTGATTCAGTGTCTTATGCATTTTTTTTAAATGTTTGGTTGTTTATTTTGAGAGCGAGAAAATGCAAGTGGGGGAGGCATAGAAGGGAGAGAATCCCAAGCAGACTCTGCGCTGTCAGCACAGAGCCTGACAGGGGGCTTGAGCCCATGAACCCAGACGCCCCCAGGGTCTTGTGCTTTTAGGAAGGTTCGGGTGGATGTCCAAGCAGTGTGCAAGCAGTGTGTGTTCAGGATGCTTTGACAGGAAACTATAGGGTGACTTGTTATAGAAGGATCTCCTGGAATTGAGGAATGAATACACCAGTTCCTCCACGGTGAGGAGAGGAGAGAGCGTTTCTGGATGAGGTCTGATGAGTGAGGCTTTATAGAAAACACTGTGAATCTTCATAGTTGTGCCTTTTGTGAGGCAACACGGTGGGGTAGATGTTTCCTTCCTCTGCAAGATCATTGATGAGATGCTCACAAGAGGGCGCCCTTGCAGAAGAAAGTCCTCTGTCATCCATTCACATCCTTTGTCCCAACTGACACCAGCAACCTGAGGAAATGAAGGCCCTCATAGGGGCCCCTCTGCAGGAACCCCCCCCCCCCCCCCGCCCCGGCCCCCGGATGACAACAGTGAACACACTGGCCCATTTAAATTCCTGTGCAGCTGAATCACAGGTGTGATTCCAAAACAAAAGATTCCTATTAGAAGCCCAGTGCTCTATTTTCTTATGTCCTATCATTCTTTAGGAGCCTCAGATTATTTATAATAGCTTTGATTAAATTTTTACTTACCACATAGGCAATGAGATACCTGTCTTTAGCATTTAGAAGGATTCAAGGTAAAGCTTTTGGCTTCTTTCATTTTTACACCACACATATCACCATCAGGTCTTCTGTAAGACCAAGAAACTGTGTCTTATTTTAGGTGAAATACTACAGTCGCTTAGGCATCCCTAGTAATATGCCTGGCACCTTAAAGTCACTTGGTTTCTTAGTGATATAATCTTGGAATTTCAGCCCATTTCCTCAGGAAGTGCTATTAGCAGTACAGGATGCAGAATTTAGTCTAATGAGTAGATAACAATGTGGGTATTTTAAACCCAAGCCGTGTCTTGGAGGACTGCTTTAATATAAAACAATAAATGGACCGTTTTTTCCTTGCCTAGAGACCCCTTACTGGAAAGGCACTCCCCTGCCCCTAACAGGTGTGGACCTCGTAATACATGGTAGATATTATCTGATGTGGCCCCTCATGTGTACAGGCCCTTTCCAAGGCTCTAGGAGGGTCCTGGCAAATTTGTATTATAATTCTGTAATTTTTTTTCTTCAATGGGGCTCTCTAGATGATATAAATTTCAGGGTGTCCCGAAAAACCTTGATTCTCCAGGCGTTATTTCTACAAGGCCATTTTGATATCCATTCTTTCAGTGGCAGAACACCTGTCAGTCCCTGTGGGATCACATCCAGGACAATAGCGATTGTTTTAAATTGTACGCATTTCCACCAGCTTTTCTCTCCTGGTTGTTCTTTAAGGGGCTATTGTATCAAAGAGAAGGAAGGAAGTGACCAAGAAAAGGAAGTTATGCCGAAGTCATTTTAAAAGTGTATTTTTCAAATAATAAAAATTTTTCCCAAATTAGGGGTTGCGGGCCAGGCTATGGACAGTGTGGATGAAACGTGAATCTTTGAGGGGTTGAATTCCTTCTTGGCCCCACTCCTAGGCTTCAGCATACACACTGCCCTTTGAGCTTTCATGAATTTTCCCAGTGTCCCTCTGCATTCCCAAGCTCACTTAATTCATGGTCTGTCTGCCTCTCTCTTTCCTTTTTCCTCAGCCTCCAGAGATGTGCGTGCCTACTTTCTGCATTGCTGGCTTCATTTCCATCTTCGGCATGTGAGAGCCTCTGTGCTGGCTGCAGATATATTACCTCTGTTTTCCTGGAGTCCTTCCCATCCCTGCCTGTCTCGGACGGCTCCCTTCCACATTATTTTATTCTGTGTCATCAGCTAGCAAGGCTGATGGAGACAGTGAACTTAGCGTGCTTTTTGTCTATCCCCACCCAGAGAAATCACTTCCAATGGCATTTACTCTTTGCAGTGGGAAGGCAGGAAAGAATCCCGTTCTTCATGGTCTGAAGCCCACAGCCGCAGAAGCTGAGTTGTTATGAAAGTTCCAGCTTCAGGCAAAGAGGGGAAAGAGTGTAGGACACACCTAAATACAGGAATGCACACATGTGCACACACATTTAAACGTGCATCTGGTTTGCCCAGAAATTGATATGCACCTGGGTTCAAGCCCCAGGTTCAACCTCTTGCTACATGTTGGATATGTGCTTGTGAGGAGCCCATTTCCTTTTTTTTTTTTTTTTTTTTTGACATTCAGTTAAGCTAAAAGCGAAAACAGCCATCTGTACTGCCTTTGATACAGTGGATTGCTAAAAGCTGTTCCCTGTCAGACCTCTTCTTCTAGCCTTGGCGAGGAGACACAGACACATATGACACTTCTGTCATCCACATATGAAACACACAGATTTCAACAGTCATATGTCCCCTAAAAAATCAGGCTAAATGCTAAATTATCCCCAATGGCTGGCTTTTCTTCTGTGGCCATACCAGAGTGGAAGGCATAAATTTTACTTTCAGGTCTTGTGTTTTGTGTGTGTTTTGTTTTTCCCACTGAGGGCACCAGACATTCTCTCTGATCTTCAATTGTGTTCCATATTTTTTCATTAACACTTGCATTTAAGCAGCTCATTCTAATTCTTTCCGTTGTTCCTGTTCTGCGTGAACTATCTGCTGGCAGTTGCCATGCCAACTCCAAATCCTGGGGTCCTGCTGCTAGATCACAAGCTGCCATTAGCATATTTTTAATAGCACCTGATTGCCCTCCAAAGACCTTCTAGTAGCTGAACTCCATTAGCTCAGAGTGTCACGAGACTTAACTGCGTATTTACGGACTGGATCAGGGAGAGAATATGCTGAGCTACACATCTAGTCTCCAAGCTTAGTTTCCATGAGTGCTAGGTTGGTTCCTTGGGCCTCATTCAAAAGGAAGATCGTGTCAATTGCGTGTCCATGTAAGTATCAACTTTTGCTTCCTGGAGCTGACTTTCCATAATATGGAATATCAGCATGACTCTCACACTTGTGGAAGCCTTCTCGCACTTACATTGAGAAATCAGCTGCTCCCCACAGTTTAGGGACCTGGGCAGGGACGATGCTACCATCGTGTTCTTTCTAACTTAGACCAAACTGAATGGAGCAGGCAGTACTGATCAGAAGTCAGTTTCTCTTCAAAAAAGAGTTAGGGAATAGTGAATTAGAAGTGTTTCAGTAATTAAGAGTTAAGGAGACAGATTATTTCAAAGTACATGGTTAAGAGCTTTTGAAATTAAGTTGCTTTGAAGTTCTGAAGACTCTCAGCAGCCAGTGAGCTAAGTAGAAGAATTTTGACACCTCAAGTGAAGACAAGAGGAAGTTTTGAATTGCTACTAAAATTTGAAGAAAGGAAAAAGGAGTTAAACTGTGGTTAAAAACGGTTTAGTGAAGAGGGACCTTGCAAACTTACGTGTTTAGGGAGATGTGACAGATAAGGCAAATGCATAAAGTGAGATGACTGGAAGATGAGGGGAGGGCAATGGGCACTTGGTATCCACACTGTAGAGATGTGTGACAAAGGACTGTGACAATCCAGGGTGACCTGTCTACAGTGAGTGCTTTCTCCTATAGGTGACCAGGAGGACCTTGTGTTGCCATATCTTTAGGTAATTGCAGAAAAGTTAGTGATCTGTATTTTAGAGAGAGGGTGCAAGTGAGCGAGGGGCAGAAAGAGAGAAGTGGGGCTCATCCAAAGCAGGGCTTGCACTCACCCGATGTGGGACTTGAACTCACCAACCGTGAGATCATGACCTGAGCTGAAGTTAGATGCTTAACTGACTGAGCCACCCAGCCACCCCAGAAATATATATTTTTGATAAAATTTCCCATTTTGAAAATATCGAACGTGTAATAATCTGTCTTTAAAAACATTGGGCAACTCAACATGTATAGGGCAAACATACTTCTTGTGTTGAATATAGTCCATGAGCTGCCAATTCACCACCCATTTAAAAAGAAGCCATTTTTGGGGCGCCTGGGTGGCTCAGTCGGTTAAGCGGCTGACTTTGGCTCAGGTCATGATCTCACGGTCCGTGAGTTCGAGCCCCGCGTCGGGCTCTGTGCTGACAGCTCAGAGCCTGGAGCCCGTTTCAGATTCTGTGTCTCCCTCTCTCTCTGACCCTCCCCTGCTCATGCTCTGTCTCTCTCTGTCTCAAAAATAAATAAACGTTAAAAAAAAAAAATTAAAAAAAAGAAGCCATTTTTAATACTAGAACTAAGGTATTATTAAAATAATATGTCCAAATTACTAAGGAAATATATATATACATATACATGTGTATACATACATATATAATTTTTTTATGTTTATTAGAGAGTGTGTGCACACATGTGGCTGAGGGGCAGAAAGAGAGGGAGAGAGAGAATCCCAACACAGGGCTTGATCTCTGAACCGAGAGATCATGACCTGAGCCAAAATCAAGACTCAGATGCTTAACCACCTGAGCCACCCAGGCACCCTGAGGAACTCTATTTTGATGGGAATAATACTAAATGAGGTCCTATGTTAATCTGAATCCCCAGATAAGTTTTCATAAGTCTCAGTATTTAGTTCATATAATCAAGCATGTTGGAGGAATGGGAAGGACGGTGAGCACTGTGAGTTCAGAAGACAAAACCTGTCTGGTACAGTCACAGAAGACTTCAAGGAAGAGGTAGAGCTTGATCTGTCTTTCAAAGGGTGGTTGGATTTGGAAAAACAGATGAGAGGGGACATTTTTCTGGGAAGAAGGCACAGTGGGACCGTAAGTCCGAAGGAGGAAACTATGAGATGCTTTATTCTCATAGAAACAGCAGACAGAAACAGCACAGACCCAGTGCTGGGCACAATAAATAAATAAATACCAACTTGAAACAAAGAAAAACATTACTGCTTACTTAAAATCCTTAGCTTCCCATACTATGGATGAGAGGCATGAAAAATGGAATTTATCTTAGAATGTAGACTCAGGTATTTGAATAAGGTGCCTTAAAAACTGAATCTGAACAGCATTGCATTAGTGCTCAGAGCACTTACTTAAATTATGTTCATGTGGATATAATTTCTCCCATTTTACTTTTCAGAAGACTTGCATCTCTTCAGTTTTTTCATTCTATACACTGCCACTGTGTTCATAGGTCACAAGCCTAACTTTGAATTTCATTTGTAAGCTTGGGATCTCAAGCCTGGATTTTTTCCAAGAAGTTAAAAGTTTACTCGCCCCTGAGGTCAATTGGAGTTGCCTTCTTTGACACTTGTCACCTGTGGTCCTCAAAGGGCTTGGCAGTTTCAACATTAATTTGAGCAGATAAAATTAAATATTATAATAGTTTTACTACATAAGACCTTAGCTTTCTGTATAGTTTGATTACACATCTGTTGCTGCAGACCTACCTCCTACAGCCTTGCCGTGCAAAGTTACGGTGAGGGTGGGACTGTGCAGTTAGTTAATCTCCAATCAGGGCTGTCCAGAGGAGTCTGTAAGCGTGGGTGGGGGTTCTGGAAGGGTGCCAATGGAGGCTTGCCTAGGACTATCAGGAGACAGGAAGAAAGTTAATTAAAAGTCCAGTTAAGTTGACTCAAAAGATTAATAAATCAAAAAGTTCATCAGGCTAGAGGAGCTAAGTGGGACATGATCCAAAGGATCAAAGTGAGGGTCAGAAATAGGATGACTGGAAACAAAGCCAACCCAGGAACTCACCCTGGGAATGCTGGGACAGTGCTCTGGCAACATCTTATGCACAGGCCAGGGAGCCCAGCTGGACAGGGCCCTTGCTCTGACAGCACCAGAGCCTGGATGGATCCTCATAATTTCTTGGGAAGGAAGCAGTATCGAGGCAAGTTTGAAGGCACCAGTTTTGAAGCATTGTTTTCCTGGTTTGTCAAGTGAGAGATGTGTGTTGATGTTCTCTTGTGTTTTTGTGAATGCTACTAACATTCTCTGACATCATCAGGATAAGGCACCTAAAGCATTAATCTTGTGTCTGTCCTGGAACAGCCAGTTCTCCCTGAAACTTTGCAAATCTATCCCCAGTGAACATGCAGAACATCAATACTGATCTGCCAGGTGACATCTAAGGAGAGCTAACAGCTGGAGCCCAGCCCCAAAATACCTATCCTTCCTTGACAGTGGAGGGCACCTTGGTCAGCACCTTCTGCAGCAAGGAAATGGCTGTGGAGAGTTCCTTTCCATATGCCCCCAGATCAGGCCCTCAAATCTGGGGAAATGCTTGCAACAGGAATGTGCCATCCAAAAAATCAAATACACCGATTAGACTAAAAGAAAGTGAGTATAGCACATGCCAAGTTTGCCTGTGATCACATAAATGAGCCTTAGCTGTTTCCTGAAGATAGGAGCTGGAACTCTCATGGGTAAAGCTGACTGAGATCACACATTTCACCCTTGGCCTACTTTGTTTATCTCCAGACCACTGAAGCATTCAGTCTAGACCGTACAGTATTTCCAGTATCTCCTGTTACTTCTTTCCCAAGCATCTGGTTTTTCTCAGGCCCCACGTGACCCACCCTGCACAGCCTTGTGCTGGGATCCAAGAACTGACGAATGTCCCACTCGTGCTTGGGTCACTGAAGACATTTGTTGAAGTCTGGTGCCTGTCTTCTAAGGTGGCCCCTCACACGGTGGGTTTTCCTTCTGGACAGAGAATTTTGGGGTCCTTGGATATTCCTTTCTACTGACTTCAGAACTCAAGAAAGGGAATATCCAGGGAGCTCCTGTCCTAGGAACTCTGACTCCAGGCTTGACATCCTGGGAACTTCTTGGGTGAAAGCACTGAACCTCTTTGGGAAGGCCTCAGCTACCATACATATTGGCCTTCACATTGTTCATGTCCATTGTAGATGGAATGCATTATGTTCTTGCTTTTCTTCACTCTGCAGTGTTTAAAACCTTACCAATAAACAAGCATTTAATGAGCAGCTGCAATATAACTGTGCTAAGTTAACTTCTTTAGTGAGAGCTTCTGATCTCAAGAAGCTTATCACCAAAGTGAAATGATAAAAATAATTCTTGTAAAGGAATATTGAGTAACATAAGGCAGAGTGTCATGAAGGCCCTAATTGTGAGTGGCAGACAAGGTCTGTGAACATGGAATTGAAAGGGAGAGCTATGGCTATGCTTTCAAGCAGAAACAGATTTATGGTAGGCTTATAGGATGGGCAGAAGCTGAACAGTGGATGGATAATGAAGACTTTTTATGCAAGAAAATTATCTGAATTCATTCAGAGTAGAAAATAGTGAAGTAGGTAAAGCATTGGACAATAGTCTAGGTTTATTTATTATTTATTATTATTAGATTAGGTTTATTATGTTGCCTCACATCTTTTATTATCTTTTTATTTGGTACAAGAAAAGAAATAAGATTTCTATTTGGTACAGATTCAAATAATCTAAGTCCCTATTTAACTCTGCCCTTTGGGTCCAAGGATGACATTCCTGATTCTCATGAACTTTGGCCAAAACACCATATGCTCCTTCAACATTACAACATTTTCTTTCAGCCAATAATTTTACATTATTGTGCTGGATGTTGTCTGCTTGTGATCAGATCCATTTCTACCCATGGCTTTTCCCAGTCCCTTTCATATAACTTTCATATAACATATGTTCCTTTTGTCTCATGAATGGTCTAGTCCGTTAAGATGCAATTCACATTCATATATGTAATTCACATTCATCTTGGGTTTCAAAAAGTCTTGGTGGCCTTTTATTAATCTATTTCAAAATATGAAACAATAAGCCACCAATAATTGACATCCAAAGGAGATATATTGGCAACTTCAGGAGCTCCTGAGGCCAGGAACAGGCTCAGGAACTCCCTCAGGGACCTATGAAGGGGCCAATGCAATCTCAGTGTTGAAGACAGGTGCCAAGAAAGATATCCATGATGGGGACAATGTCAGTATTTAGAACAAGACAGTGCTTCATATGGGTAATGTAATCAGAACTGCAGGAGACAACACAGTTGGTCGCAAGGAAGTTTGTGCAGACCAAGTGCAGACCTTTGCAGTTGGACAATCTACCCTTTTTTTTTTTTTAATTTTTTTTTAACGTTTATTTATTTTTGAGACAGAGACAGAGCATGAACAGGGGAGGGTCAGAGAGAGGGAGACACAGAATCTGAAACAGGCTCCAGGCTCTGAGCTGTCAGCACAGAGCCCGACGCGGGGCTCGAACTCACGGACTGTGAGATCAAGACCTGAGCCGAAGTCGGCCGCTTAACCAACTGAGCCACCCAGGCGCCCCAGGACAATCTACCCTTAAAACATGTTTTGAGTTGTACCTGATGGTTCCAAGTTATGACCAAGCCTGTATCTCACATACGTTTGGGGTGAGTTCACTAAAGGATTAACACTGAGGCATGGCTATGAGAAAAGGGAAGAACAATTGTGTAAGTAAGCAACCATAGCTTTAACATGCCCAGTGGGGCTGTTTTTGGTTTTGGTTTTTGTTTTTTTGGTTTTTGTTGTTGTTGTTGTTGTTGTTGTTGTTGTGTTTTTATAAATAGAGGAGGATTTATTGGAAGGTGTTTGGAACTCCATTGTAGAGATACTGAATGTGCACAGTGGAACAGGACTTGGAGTTTGGAGTATGTACGAGAGCCAGATATTCTGGCCAAAGAGTGAGCAGTTTTGTCTCTCACAAGCAAAACAAATCCCATTGGGTACCATTTGTTCCTTGGCTACATTAGAAAATACTCCTAAAAGAGACAACACCTGAATTATTGGGACATTTATAGTATCCTTATTTTCACAAAGGGGGAAGCATGATTCTTTGATAAATGAACACAAATTTTATTTGATAAAATTTAAAAATGCTGGACCTGATTCTAGGAATGAGATATAAGTGTCCTTTCAGTGTATATCCTGTTTAATTGCATTAAATGTTATTTAAGGTCTAGAACAAGTACACCCCCAAAGTGAAACATGTAAACCCCGAAAGTGAGTATCCTTTTGAGATGCAGCTTAGAGACTAGAAGACCTTGGGAAAGGTCTTCCTGGATAAGTAATACTGCCTTCATTCATTTGACTGCCAGGAATGAGTAGTGGAGAGAATACACTGCATGGAATGAGTAGTGGAGAGAATAAGAAGCAAGGTGTACTTGATTCACTATATCAACAAGTATGTTTTGAGTCCTGCTACATGGTAGTCACTGTGATAGGGATTGAAGATACGGGGATGAGCAATCCTTGCTCTCAGCTTGCTCTCAGTGAATGGGTGGGAGGACAATAATTCAGAAAAGTACTTGTTTTGATATATATGATGAAGTGGAAATGCTTAGGAATGACTCTTCTGGAATTTGTGTAGCTAATGTGTGCGAGTGGTTGGGTTATGTCATAGGCCGTTTCCTTTAGGTAATGAACTCTAACTTATGAATTGAAGGAGGATTTAGAATTAGCCAAGGAATATTAAGGTATGGACTAAATTGCTCCACACTGCCTCAGACAATTTAGCATGGCACAGTTTCATGGATGGGAATAGACACGAGACTCCTAATTCAGAGACAAATGACTGTATGTTATTTTTGGCAGTAGCAGCAGCCAGAGTATCAGCATTGGCTCCTGTTACCTGAGTCCCAAATCTCTCAGGGCACACTAAAAGGGGCATGAGATACTTGTAACAGCGGACAGTTACTTTACAAGAGAGGAACCCCATATTTAGGAAACCAAATCTTTCATAATTGGCATTACGTCCATCTGACTTTTACCCCAAAGGAAGACATTATCTTTATTATCCTGGATAGTTAACAGACTTGTTCTTCGCTCTGGATGGAGACACTATCTCTATCTTCTAAAGATGTTTGCAACACGATGTCCTTGAAAAGAAGGAAAAAAAAAAACCACATTTGGCACAAAGGTAGTCAATGCCTTTGCTCACCAGATCAGCAGAAAAGTTAAATCCATGGAGAATTATCTCTTAACATCTATCTCTGTCCTCTAGGGCAGACATTGGCAAATTATGACCCACAGGCAAAATAACCCACCTCCTGTTTTTGTAAATAAAGTTTTATTGGCACACAGCTAAACACATTCATTTAAGTATTGTCTGTGGTGGCTTTAATGCTACAATGGCAGAGATAATTAGTTTCCATGCAGATCATTGACCTCTTCACAGAAAAAGTTTGCCAATCTCTGCTCTAGGATATGGTCATTCTCCACCTGACTGAAGTTGGCTGGTGAGTACTACATCAACAATCCAGCTGTAGGGGAGGGGAAAGAAGAAGAGCCAACAATTTATTAAAAGGATGTGACCCAGAAGTTGACTTCTATTCACTTCTCACTGGCCAGAACTTAGTTGCATGTTTTGTTAGGTGTCCCCAGACTTCTTGCTAGTGTTAGTGAGTCACTAGAAGTGTCTATAGGTCTCAGCATATAGCCTTATTCATGGCCAAGATGTATTACAATCAAAGCAGGTGTTCAGCATAAACTATATAAAATATATATAACATATATTATAAAAAATATATAATATATATTATATATTATAAAATACATATAATACATATAATATATATATTATATAATATATAATATATATATATTATATAATATATATATATTATAAAATATATATAATATATATTATATATTATAAAATATATATAATATATACAAAATTGCATTAAAATAATGCAATTTGGGCACAGTGAGCCACTCTTTACAGGGACTGGTGACAACTCTCCTGACATCTGAGTTTCCAGATGCCAGCCAAGAGTCAACCTTACAGGGAGCCTTTCCAAGGGTAACCGACTTGGGTTCACACAAATGCCTACACTTGGGTGCAGTAGAAGCTGGGGAATATAGTCCAGATAAGATTCTGTGTGCCCAGCTAAAACTTGGGAGGTTTGATTACTGAAAGATGAAGAATAAATACCATAAATAGTTTCTGTCACACAGTGGAAGAGGGGCCAGGTGAAAGTTCTCAGCCAGAGAACTGTTGACATTTTGGGCTGGATAATTCTTTATTGAGAGAGGCTGTCCTGTATGTGCCAGTGGTACCCCTCTCAATCCTGACAATCAAAAGTGTCTCCAAACGTTGCCAAATGTGCTTTGGGGTCAGAGACGTCTCAGTTCAGACAGATCCAAGCTAGTATATGAAAGCCAGAGAGAGCGACACCAGGCCTTGTTCAGAAAAACTGTTACTTTGTTACAGTTTGAGAATAAATGAGAGATGGAAAGTAGCAAGAAAAAGGCTGAAGGTATACGCTGGACCCAGGTAATAAAGCAGTTTGTGTGCCGTAATAAGGGGTTTGGAGTTTTTTGAAGAATCACTGAAAGATTATGAAGAGCCACTGGAAGACATTTAAGCCAAGAATCATATTTGTATTTTCAGAAAACCAGTTTGACTTACATATGGAGAATTAATGAAAAGGCAAATAGTCTGGGATCGGAAAGACTAATGAGAAGGGTATTTCACTCACGCAGGTGAGAAATGTTGAGGAACGAAATGAAGTCATTGGCAGTTGAGAAGACTGTGATAATATAAGTAGAAGTTTTGCTTTGGGCCTCTAGGTAAGTAGATTACCATTCACAGAGCTAACAATGAAGATAAGAGAATAGTGGAAGGGGAGGAGTGATCAGGTCTATTTTGGGTTTGCTGAGTTTAAAGTGACTGAATTTTCCAACAGAATAATCTGATATGATGGTCACTTAGTATATAGTGAATAGAATAGAATATAGTGAGGAAATGAAACCTGCACATACAACCAACTGTTGTCAATATTTCTTTCCTACTGATTTTTTAAAATGCAAAGGCTTCCTTTCAAATGTACATAAAGTAACTCTTCTACTAAGCTTTTTAGAGGAAGGGGGTGATTCCTTCATTCACAATTTATTCAGATGGGTTTCAAAATATTGCAAATTACTAGCTACCCAAACGTTTTCATTTCTTCCTGGACTAGGTGTCATTTCTTGGGCACAGTAAATGTTTTGGCTTTAGTAACTTTCTGCTTTGAGAACTTGAATCTCCTGGCACTCGGTGTCTTCAAGTAGAAATAATCCTTGCAGAGACAAATATATAAAAACTTAGGTACAGATATAGAAACTACTATTCTGGGGTTAAAATGACTTAAGATGACATTTCGTACTAGTGACTACAATTTCCCCATCTTCAGTAGAAGGTATACTGTGTCTGGCAGAGTAGCTAAATTTGCATTCTCTCAGGCAAGACATGCATCATGTGATTGAAGAATTAGTTGGAGATTAGTTACTTTAATTAGTAATCAAGGCACAAGATACTGAACACAAGAGCACTGATTCTGAGCCCTTGCATACCTCAGTCCATAATAATACGGGAAAGTTCTTCTGTACATTCCTTGCGGAGTTTGATATGAGAGTAAACAGTGGGACGAAATGCAGGTTCTAGTCTTTAATGACTTGAACACAGATGTTGCCGTTGACAGGAAGAGATATGTTGAGTGTTGTTTCTCCATTTGCTTAGCAAGATTTGACATGTGGTGAGCCAGAATAGAAATTTGAAGAGTTGAATCAAGATGTGTTGAGGGAACATTGGGTGAAAGCAGTGATGAGGGAAGCAAGTCTGGGTATAACAACATTATGCTGCAGACGGAAACTTTGTTTAAAAAAAAAACAAAAAACTTCCCAGGATTGTCTGTTTGGATAAGCTAATTGGTAAATCCAGTTGCTCTTAGAAAAGAATTTTAAAAATCTATAGGATACATAGCCAGGATATCATAACTCTAAACAATGTCCATAGTCTATTTGTGTTTGTGTATACAGTGATAAGTGCTTACAGATGGCTTACAGAAGTGCTTTAGCTGGGGGAAATAAAATAAGGTGATGGAGTATGGAGGAGGAGTTGTGCACTGGTCCCAAACTGCTAAGTTTTCTGAGGCTTTTTGATTCATGGTCCCTGTGGTTTCCAATACTGGCAAAGGCTAGGGAGTGTACCATAGGTCGGTTAACAAGTATAAGTATTCCATCCTATTAAGATAGGGATGGTAATATTTGTAGGTCTCTTCTTTGATCAGAGAAAATGGCCTGTTGAATAATAATACATGCATGGCACCATTTCAAGCATTAGAGTTTTGTCCCTAATATTGTCACATCTTAAACATTCACCAGTTAGACTTTTTTTTTTTTTTTACCTCCCCTAAGAGCCAGGATTTAATTTATTGCCATAAGATTCTCTTTTCCCACCAACCATCCTTGCTAATTCCTGAAGGTTTATTCATTACTTTTGAATTGTCTACCATGTCTTTCCCTCCTTTGTGGTTGTGTTCAAAACGAAAACAGGGTGAGGGCAGTGAAGTTTGATGCTCTTTGAGATCAGTCACCTGCCACTTAACGCAGTGGGGTTGTGTTCATGCTGATACTTGCCAAAGCCAGTGCTCTGGACGTCATGCCTGTCAAAATCCATATCCTGTTTTCAAATTAGCCTGTTGGATGGCATTTAAAAAACCTTATAAAGTCACTAAGCTACTAATAACTGATGTTCATGAGGTGGGTTACTCCTTTTCATATATATATTCCCTTATTCTGTAAATAGCTATTAACCTTTATGCTAGGCATTGGGAACCTATGGATTTTGTCAGTCAGGGTCCTGAAGGGAAACAGATGGCACACTTAAGTTGGGTGATTTGAAGACAGTATCATAAAATGACTATTTACATATTATCAGTTGGATTGAGTTGAATCACAGAGAAAGGACATTGCAGCTTCCTGGGGCTATTAATAGTGGTGGGCAAGTCATTGGCACCAGGAAGCAAGAAGAGGGGAGAGGAGACTGAGTCAGGGAGAGCTGTGGAGAGAAGGCCGATGTTAGGAAGCCATGACCTGCAGTAAAGGAATCTGATGGTCCTGATGACCTTGTGGGAACGGCATTGGGGAAAAATAAATGTCTACCTCACCCTTTGAACGTTCATCTCCTTTTGGTGCCTTCTATCAGTCAAACCCCAGAGGACACTGCTGGTATTATCAATACAGATCAGCTTCTTAAGACACAGCGGTGTGAGAATGCAGGGTTGTGGAACTGGAGGGGCAAAGGAAGACACGTCACACACAAACGACAGGGATCTGTCCCAGGAGCCTACAACAGCACTTCCTACGCTTCAGCAGATCAGAGAATCACATGGAGACCTTGTTAAAATGCAGATTCTTGGGCCTTACCCTCCAGCAGTTCTGATTCAGCAGATCTAGAGTGAGATGGGAAAATTAGCATTTCTAACACATTCCTGGTGTGGCCTGGGCCCCTATTGTATAGATCACATTTAGTGTAGCACTAATCGGACATTTTGAGGCAGGAAAATACCAAACCCTAACAAATGGATGTCTAATAGCAGAATGTCAGCTCTACTACAATAATTTAAAGATAATTTGCTACTTTTGTAGCACACTATTGTCAAATCTATTTTCAGGCAAGCTGATCTTGACTAGAAATCATCAAAGAAGAGTGTTTTGAATTTGCAAGTAGGAACGTAAGGATGGTCATGGGTTTAACTTTTCTCCTCATAGGTAAATCTTCCTCTGTAGAGAAGTTATTGCCTCATTCAGGATAAGCTCGAGACCTAGTATGCACAAATGCTAGCCTGTATAGGGACACCATAATTACTGTATACTGAATAGGTAGATATACTTTAAAACGTTTTAATTAAAAGAGTATTGAAGTCAGATGACTTCATTTTTGACGTTCTGTAATTTTTGTAAGGGAACTTTCTAAGCTAAAAAAAAGAAAAAGAAAAAAATCAGACAAAACTGCTCTAGTGAGTACATAGGACAAAACATGGGAAGTCCTCTTCCAAATATTCTTGTATAAAAGCCCAATTCTTTCTAATTTGCTACTCCTCCTTTAGCATTATTCCATGAAAGTAATGTATGGTTGACCAACAATGAGGGAAGTGGCTCTGAGATTAAATCATCAGGGAAGAGGAGCTGGCCTCTGACTACTGAGCAAGAGAGAATCAAAGCATTTGAATTGAAAATACCTGCTCAGATCAATCACTTGGAACATGCATAAACTGATGTTTCACTTCAAATGGTCTTCTTATTTCCCATGAACTACTTCGAATTCTTCTCTATATCAGTCAAGCTTTTTGTTAGAGTAGATTGAACTCATTGCCCTACTTCGTCATCTCCCATTTATTCTTGGCCCATTGACTCCTGATTCTCAACTCTTCCAAAACCTACATTGGCACAAGTTAACTGTGCTCATCTGATCTCTCAGCAACACACAGGGCTGTGGACTGCTCCCTTGTGTCATTGGTTTCTGTGGCATTACTTTATCCTGTGTGCCTCCTACCTCCCTGATGATTCCTTCTTAAAACTCTGGTAAATCTGTCATGTCATGTTGCTCAGTCTCAATGCAGAGACTTTTCAGAGATGCCCAGAGCAACAGGTAAAAGCAACTTAGCCTTACATCCCTCAAAGAATATTAAAGGGAATCTGATTCACCACACTAACCAAAGACTTCTAGAATACTCATAAGTTTCCTTAAGTCTTAAATCACACAGCTGATCTAGATCCTCTCATACCAGTCTCCAAAATTCTCTTCTGGAGCTCTAGATGGGAGGTTCTTTTTCATCCATCTCTTTATTATATTGATTTGCTTGCCTTTTGTTTCTCTACTATTTTGGAAAGGGGAAGAAACAAGAAATGAGAGGCCAAATACAGGTTTCTTCTTAAAGCATGGATGAGAAATAGAGGGAAAGCCACGTAGAGGGGTGCTGACTCATACATGAGTACTTTTGTTCCACTACGGGCTTGTTCTCTTTAATTGACCCATCTTATCTGCCTTTCCCTGAAATGCTGGCATCCTCCCAAGTGTCCATGATTGCATTGCCTATGATTCTAACTTTCTCTCTGAATGGGAATTGTAAACAATTTTTCTCTTGTCCAGCAGATACTAGACGTCTCCACTTGGATAAACTACAGACCCTTCAGTTCTCAGTGCAACTGCTGCTCCTTGATCAGTCCAGAGCAGTGGGCATCATGCTCGATCCACCCACCTCTCCCATATGCCGTCTCAAATCAATCACTAAATCTTGGGGTATTCAGTTCTCAAAGTCTCTCAAATCCATTGTTTCTTCCTAGTCCCTAAGTTTTACCCTTACATATCTCCTGAACTGTTTCAGCAGTACCTTAAGCATTCTCCTGCCTGCAGACTAGCTCTCCTCAAACCAACTTCACTACTGACAAAGTGAAATATCTAAAATGCAAATCTTATTCTGTTATTTCATACTCACTATTTAAAGTGCAGTGTCTAGGGGCGCCTGGGTGGCTCAGTCGGTTAAGCATCCCGACTTCGGCTCAGGTCATGATTTCACGGTCTGTGAGTTCGAGCCCCGCGTCGGGCTCTGTGCTGACAGCTCAGAGCCTGGAGCCCATTTCAGATTCTGTGTCTCCTTCTCTCTCTGCCCCTCCCCTGTTCATGCTCTGTCTCTCTCTGTCTCAAAAATAAATAAACATTAAAAAAATTAAAAAAAAATAATAATAAAGTGCAGTGTCTCCCTTTTACCTATAAGATCTGGTCCTTTTTGATCTGAGCCCTACCTGCTTCTCTCTTTATGCTGCAGCTCTTCTGAAAGGTTGGCACATTCATCACCAACCATATTCTATATTTTGGCTTGTTCTTTTCTCTCTGAACTGCCCTTTGCTCTCCATTAGTTAATGCTGGCTGATGACTTTACCCTATTAGACTGAACTAAGTGACCCACCTTGGTGTTCCCGATCCCACAGCATGGGAGTTATCACATAGTATTCTTATGTCTTTTTTGCCAATCTCTGAGGATGAATATCTCATAAGTGTTTTGAAGAATGTCAGAGGTGAAATCTAAGTTTGGTGAGAGGACAAATCACTGGAACTTAGGAGAATGTGGGCTCACATCCAAATTAACCATTAATCTGCTTTGAAATGTTGGACAAATCACTCCCCTTCACTGCTCCATCTTTCATAGAAGAAGCTTGGACCATATTATCATATCTACCATGCTGTCATTCCACTTTATACCTTCCCACATGTTTAGAGAGGATGTTCATTGATGTTCACACACTACCCTTTCTACTTTTCTCCTCATTGCTTTGCTTTCTTTTTTTTAAATTAATTTTTTTAATGTTCATTTTTGAGAAAGAGAGAGCACGAGCAGAGGAGGGGCAGAGAGCGAAGGAGACAGAATTGGAAGCAGGCTCCAGGCTCTGAGCTGTCAGTACAGAGCCCGATGTGGGGCTCGAACTCATGAGCCTTTGAGCTGTGCGATCATGACCTGAGTCGGAAGTCGGCCGCTTAACCGACTGAGCCATCCAGGTGCCCTGACTTTGCTTTCTTTCTCCAGGTATTTATCTAAAATAGTTGTCTCAACCCTGGTTTCTCTGTGCCACTTTACAAGATGCAGATGGCTGGCCCTATCCCAAGGGATTCTGATTTTATTGGTCCAGTGTAGTACTCCAACATCAATATTTTAAAAAAGCACTCTAAATAATTCCAATGGCAGTCAAGATTAGCAACTGTTAACATCATAGAGTGGTTTTTTTTTTCCCCAAAGTTTGGTCCCTAGAGCAGTAGCATTAGCATCACTTGGAAAATTGTTAGAAATACAGATTCTCAGGCTCCTACTGAATTAGAAACTGTAGTATCTGTAGGTGATTTTGATAAACACAAAATCATGCTTCTCTTTGGATTCTTCCTTCCCAAGCCCACTAAATAAGAGCTGGAGGTCACTACTGTAATTTCAGAGATAAATACCCCTGGTGTTCATCTTTAAAGCTGTTCCACCAGACAACCAAAGTCAGCTTCAAAGGAGTTGTTTATGTCACCCTTACATCTTCCAAGGAGGGAGCCTTCTTGGCTGGATCAGAGTTAACATTTAAAAAATATATATGTTAGATTAGGGCATAGAGTAGAATGGAATTTATCTTCAGAGCAGTGAGACATATTTTTGGCTGAGATATAGGATGGGAGTAAAAATGAGGTGCAGATGTTGCCCAGAGAGGTAGGGCCCTTGGAAATAGGCCACCTGGAATTGGCTATGGTGTTGCCTTTCTCCCTCCCCCCCCCCCCCTCTCGTGTAAATCTCTAATTTTCAACCCTTTCTCACAAGTCACCTGCAATGAAATATATGGTCTGGGTTGAGGTTACCAGTCAGACAACATCTAGAGAATTGAATATTTCTCCTAATTAATGTCATAGGAAATAGAACACTGGTTTTAAAGCCACACAACTCGACTGTCTGAACTTGGATCAGCACTGATAATATTTCACTTTTTAAGTTTGTTTACACCATCCTCCTATCCTGTAAAGAGGGCTGCAGACAATGGCAGCAATGAACTAATTTCCTTACTGTCAATCCATTCAGTCCACATTACAGGCAGTCACTCTCTTGTGGGGGCTAGATATCAATTCTATTCCTTTTTAATTTTTTTTTTTAATTTTAGAGAGTATGAGCAGGAGAGAGGGGCAGGGAGAGGGGGTGGGGAGAGAGAGAAAGAGAAAGAGAGAGAGAACAAATATCCCAAGCAGGGTTCAAGGTCAGAGCATAGCCCAATGTGGGGCTCGATCCCATGACTGTGATCATGATCTGAGCTGAAACCCAGAGTTGGCCACTCAACCAACGAGCCACGTAGCCACCCCGAGATCAATTCCATTCTTAATTTTTACTTTTTATTTGTCCAAGCAATTGCTCGTCCCTAAGTTATAGACCTCTGGAAATGCATTTATTCAAAAATTAATTGGTTCTTGAACAAAATGTTTCTATTTGAAAGCAGCATGTTTGTTTTATACTTATCACATTTTTAATTATACAGTTATTTATTTATTTGTCTAACTTCCTTATGTAATGTAAGCTTCATTCAGGTAAGATCATGTCAGTTTGTTAACCACAGTATGGCCAGTATCTGGCACCTGGTAGGTACTCATTAAATATTTGATGAACTAAATACTGAGTGGCTGCTTCAAGTGCAAAAGAGGGGAAGGAAAGGGTGGTTTTTAAGCAGACATGGCAGGCTCATAACCTATCCTGGTAAGGACAAATACAAATGAATATTAAGAGACTTAATCTTCCCTGTTGGAAATAAGGGAAGAAATTTTTGTGTCTTCCTTTTTCTCAGAGCATTTACCTTAGAAAAATTGTAATTATTTTCTCCTCTTTGAAATGTGTATAAATTCTTAACAAAACAAAAACAAAAATTCTTTTTGAAAACTAGATAGGCCTGTTGTCAGCTTTATGACCAGGAATGTCTTTGTCAAGGACTTGGGATCCATCTCCTTGAAATGTACACATCAAGGGAGGTGGCACCCCAGTAGTCCAGTGTCTGTGGGAGGGTAGGAGCCTAATTTTGATGGGTGCTTTGTTCCAGTTGCAAAACTGTTTCCCTTTATAAAGATATTAGAAATTTGTTTTTCTTCTGGATGAAGCCAATAGGCTAACACAGATGGTCACCCCACTTACAAGGTAAAGTTAGGGCACACTCTGTGACAAATGGTGCTGTTCCCTTACTTGTGGACTAGTTATTATTTATCTTGAAAACATGTATTAATGGGTTGTATCTGCTTGGCTACCACAAGGATGAGAATTCTTCCTGTCCTTGTAGTCTCTTGGGGGATTGCCTGCGGTGCACGTCACATTCTGGTTTAATGTTTCTTTAATAATAAAACTGTTTTCTGTCTCTGCTACCTTTGCGAGGAGGTTTTCTAGGCTGTGAGAAGATTTTGTTTCCAGTGATAATTCCCCAACAGAGACAAGGGGCACCCAGTGGAGAATTTACAGGAGAGCAGGAATTATCTGTGTAGAAGAGGAAGAGTATTTCAGTCATGTGGAGAAGACCAGAGATGTCAGAAAGCACGAGTTACAAGAGAGGTGCAGAGAAGAGCTAGGCACTGAAGAGCGTCTTAAGTTAGGTTAAGAGAGTTGGACTTTACCCTGAGGGAAATTGAATAATCAAGCTGGTGTCCTAATAGGATTTGCCTTTAGGAACCATAACTCTTGCTTGAAGAAGAGTTTGGAGAAAACGTGAAGAAAACATTGGAGAGAAGTATTCGTGAATATAAGGAGATGAAGTTAGGTGAGAGATTCAGTTATCAAGATGGGTGATAATAAATCAGTAATAATAATAATAATAATCTAGGTAACCACAACTAATACTTTCTTGAGCTAACCATGTGCTGGGCACTCTTCTCAGCCTTCACATGTATTGTCATTAATTTGTACAGCAACTCTGTGAGGTTTGTTGCATTACCATCTCTGTTTACAGTTGAGGAACATAAACAGATTAAATGACTTGCCCAAGGTAGTATGCGGTAGAGCTATAATGTAAACTCTGGCTCCAGGGATATTTCTCTTCTATACTGCCTCCTGATGTCATAGTTTGGACAAGGATGGTGGCAAAATGAATATGTAAGGTGGATTGGTTCAATATATATTTAGAAGATACAATAGACAGGACCTCAGTGTTAAATAGAGGCAGGGAATGGGCAAGTAGATGTTAAGGATGTCACCCAGTTTTTTATTACAGTTGGTCTATTCACTGAGGCTGAAGTGCCAAAAACATGGCAGTTTGGGAAGAGAAGTTAAAGAATTTGAAGGACATGCTGCATTGAGGAACCAGAGTGGAGATGTACAATGTAGGAGCTATTACAAAACTCTGAAACTCAGGGAAGACATCCCTGAGCACAAGGATGGCGACTGGGGTCATGAGAGCAGACCAGAACACCTAAGGAGAGTGAGCCCAGTAAAGAGCCTGGATCAAATGCTTGTGGAACATCAAGAAGAGAAGAGTCACCCCCTTCGGAGATTAAGCAGATCTGTCCAAAGAGGTGTAGGGGAAACTATTTTGAGAGTGTGGTATTTTCACAACTCAGAGAAAAAAAAGTCCCCAAAGGAGGTAGGGTCAGAAGTGTTAAGAACTGCCATAGAATCTGCTGTGGCTCAGAAAGAAATAAGTGAAGCTATGACCCTCCCTGCCAAACTATCAACCAGTTGAACATGAATCTAACTCAGTTTTTGATGGAAGTTTCACATGGCAATGCTTCGATTCAATTTTTGCTTCATATGTGTAGACTGCTGTCATTTCCCCCCCAATGGTACACCATATTGCTTTCCTTCTGTGAAGCTAGGTATGCAAAATAAGACCTCACAAATCCTCCTGCTGCCTCAGGAGGAAAACACCAAAAATGAAGGCTGGCTCAGTAAGCAAACTGAGCGTTCCTTTCTATAAGAGCAAAACCCGCCGTTTTCACCGTCTCCCCCTAAAGGTCTGTAGAAGGATGCTATTCACTCTACAGCCTTCCGTTGTTTGTGACCCACATCTTTCTATTAATATAATTTCATTACTTGGCATTTTCCTTTGGAAGCAGGGTTAGGGTGATTTAATGGTGTCTTCAGAGATTTTTTTAAAGTAGACCTGTGAATGGGATCCATGCCGAGTTGGGTTAGGCTAAGATGGAACCTATTATTTATGCCTGAAGATTTCAGGGAATGACTTTAAATAATGTTTTCATTCTGTGCATCTGGGAAACTTAATTTCATTTTGTCCCCTGCCATTTGAAGATAGCTTTAGGGTTTTCTTTTCTTTTTCCCTCTATTCATTCTCTCCCAAAGTCTCCCCGCTCTTCTCCTACCCTCCCCACTATTGGATTGTTCATCTTTATTGGCTTGGAAACAGGGCTGCAATGTGATTTTCCACTTGGATTCTAGTGGAATGGAATTTTTAGAAGTTTTTCTATCTTCTGGCTACATGTGGGTGATGAGGAAAACTCTCTCCATCAAGGCTCAGAGGACGTTACAATACTTAGCCACCAGGAATAGTTGAGGTCTAGAGTTGAGGGCGCCTTAGCCAATATATAAAATAACACCAGAAATAAAAGAACAGAGAAAGTAAAAAAAACTAGTGATGGGTCTTAAGGACTTGGAGACACCCTCTTTACCTCTTCCCTAGTTTTTCTTTATCAAGTCTTTATTGAGTCTTTATAGAAATGGACTAGTGCGGGTTGGAATTCTGTGCAGGGCTCTGCCAATCCTATTTTAGCACTTGATGTGGGTAGTGATAGCTTGAGGTAAGATGTGAGATAATGAATGGGTTAGCTCTGGGTACAGTGCCAGATAGATTTTTTTTTTTCCTTAGTTTGATAACTTGGGGAAGTACCCGAGTTTGGTTGTAAACATCCATTCCCAGCTTTGCTATTGACTTGCTGAAATTTTAGTAAATTCTGTAGCCACTCTGAGTTTTGCTTTCTCCACCTCAGAGTACAAGCAGCATTCCCTCCTCTCCAGGGCACTGGGATGCTTTGAGTTGGTGGAAAGTAGAAGCTCTGTGTGCACACTGGCTCTTGCATTTTCCTTCCATTTCAGATTAGGCCCTAGCAAATATATTCTGTGAGAGAGAAATCTTGAAGGAGTGCAGGGAGTCATTGCTTCTAAATAAGTAACTGAGGAGAATTCCCCTTTAGCTAGAGAAGATGAAGAATTCTGAGATGTCCCTGAAGAGCTAGACTCAAAATGGCATTAAGGTAGTGACAAGTAAGGCTTTCTGGAGATGAGTGGAATATGAGGCGGGGTAGAGGTTCCCTGTAGGAGGCTCTCTGGCTGTAGGACTCTCATTTTCACGATATGCGAAGAGGGAAGGGAACCTACATTTCCTGAGCACTTTGTCCACACCAGGCACAGTGCTAGGCAGGTTT
The DNA here is from genome assembly GCF_023721935.1 of Panthera uncia. Lineage (NCBI taxonomy): Eukaryota > Metazoa > Chordata > Mammalia > Carnivora > Felidae > Panthera > Panthera uncia. The sequence continues at coordinate 85,823,960 of NW_026057577.1, forward strand.
ATGCACATGATCTGGTTTAAAAAGTGCTCAATGAGGCAAATGCTATTACATAACTTTGCTTATGAGGAAACCAAAGCTCTGAAAGGTAATAAGACTTACTGATAGATACTCAGTTAATAAAGGAAAGAGATGGAATTTGAACCTAAGTCTTTCTGAGTGTATAGTCCTTTTACTTTCCTGATATCCTGCTTCTGGCAACTGTTTCCTGCTCTGGCATTATAGGGTCAGGAAGGTCACTGCGGACCCTCCTCATCCTCTCCACCCGCTGGGCTCGGTTCTGACCCTGCTCCTGATCTCTGGAGGATGGGCACATGACCCAGGTCTGGCAGTGAGCCTCGGAAACCCTGTTGGCCACCATGATTAGATCAGGGTCAGACAGACAACACAATATAAAGCCAGCGAGTGTCAACTTCTAGGACTGAGAACTCTTTTGGAGTTGCTTAGCCTGTGGAACATAAACCTGGAGCTGCCGTTGAACGCCTCTGCCAGCATGTAGAAACAGCCCATCTGAGAATCGTGTGAGCAGAGAGGAAAGAATAGAGGAGAGATGGATATTTGACATCAGCACACCTGACCACCTCTTTTCTGCTGTGCCTGACCCTAGACCTACCCCAAAACTTTCCATTTGGTGAGCCAGTTTCCTGGCTTAAGAAAAACCTTAGTAAGTTTTCTGTTACTTGCAACCAAAGAACCCTGACTAATGGGGAGCATTAACAGAGGGAATTTTAAAAGGTATTTTCACTTTTTCTCACCTTTGGAAATGGGCAATATTGGGGAGATACTACACACCTTTGAAAGAGTTAAGTGGCCATGGAGTGCCATATTAGTCTCCTGTTGCTAACCTAACAGATTACCACAGACTTGGTGGCTAAAAACCGGATAACTTTATTGTGTTAGAGGTCTGTAGTTCAGAAGTTCAACACGGGACTCATGGGGCTTTTAAATTCAAGATGCCAACAGGGCTGTATTCCTTTCTGGAGGCTTTAGGGAAGAACCCATTCCCTTGTGTTGTCCAGTTTCTAGAGGTCACCTCCATTCTGTAGTGTGTGGTTCCCTTCCTCCATCTTCAAAGCCCACAACATTACTTCTGCAGTCACGCATCTTTCTCTGACTCTTCCCTTCTGCCTCTTTTCACTTTTCAACGTTTGTTTTCTTTTTTTTTTTTTTTTAATTTATTTTTGGGACAGAGAGAGACAGAGCATGAATGGGGGAGGGGCAGAGAGAGAGGGAGACACAGAATCGGAAACAGGCTCCAGGCTCCGAGCCAGCCCAGAGCCTTACACGGGGCTCGAACTCACGGACCGCGAGATCATGACCTGGCTGAAGTCGGACGCTTAACCGACTGCGCCACCCAGGCGCCCCTGCCTCTTTCCACTTTTAAGCACTTGGCAATCACACTGAGCCCAAGATAATGTCCCTATTTTAAGGTCGGCTGATGAGTAAACTTAATTTCACCTGTAATCTTAATTTCCCTGCTGCCATGCAAAGTAACATACAGGTTCTAGGCATTAGGATGTGGACATCTTTGGTGGAAGGCAGGGGGCATTATTCTGCCTACCACAGTGCATTCTCCTACCATAGCAAGCAACATGCTTTTTTGTGATTTCACATTTACTTGCCTGCTTTTCCAATAACCTGTGATCATTTCTTATTTCTGATTTTGTCCTAGTGCCTATCACAGAGCTTGTCCCATAGTCAGGGCCAATGAAAATGTCTGGGTTTGGTTGCTGTAGAAGATCAAGGAAAGGGCAGTTAGGCAAGGGGTAAAGAAAGGCTTTCTGGAAAATGATTTCTTTGTCATTGCTATATTTTTGGCATCCAACACTGTAGATTTTCAAAAAATATTTAGTGAGTGAATAAATAAATAAAGGTAGGATTTGAATTGGACCTTTTAAGATAGGTAGCAGTTGAGGCTTAGAATAAAAAATGTGTAAGGTGTGCCTGGGGCTCAGTGAAGGGAGGATGAAAGTAATAACTGGTGTAGTTATCGGGCAGAAGGAAAGACAGGGTGTTGGAACAGCCAGGGTCAGCCTGGGGGAGCAGCCTAAGGAGCAAAGGGCTTTTTTTCTCTGTATACGCTGAGATATCCTCAGGGCCATTTCTCACCTTACCGGATGTCACATGCACTCACTCCTTAGTGATCTCACTGGTCCCATCAATGCCATCAATATGCTAAGAGCTCTCAGATGTACATAATCTAGACCCAGCCTCTTGGACCTCCATATTCACATATTCCAAGTGCCTATTTGACATTGCCATGCAACCTGAAAAGCATCTCAGAATTCACTTGTCCAGAAACAAATTCCTGATTTTCACCACTCCCACCCCAACATCAGCTTTTTTTCCCATCTTCCACATCTCAATAAATGAATATTCCAGTCTTTCAATTGCTTAGATGAAAGATGTTGGAGCCTGCTTTATCTTTCAGCCTACGTTTAATTGATCAGTAGGTCCTACTGCTGTACCTTTAAGATATTTCCAAAATCTAACTATTTCTCAATACCTCTGCCACTAAGCCTTAGTTTAGGCCATCATCATCTCTCAACCAGCACTACTGTAATGGCCTCCCCACTGGGCTCCCTTGTCTCACTATTTCCCCCTTATTCTCAATAAAGTAGCTAGAGTAATTCTTTTAAAATTCTAATGAGATCTCTGCTCCAAACCCCCCAGAGGTTCTGAGTCTCACTCTTGGAGTAAACACTAAAGTCCTTACAGCAGCCTACAAGAACCCACACTAGATGGATTTGCCCTTTGCTCTTTCTCAGTCCCCATTGCCTACTACCCTTTCATACACATCCAGCTACACTGGCCTCCTCGCTGATCCTGGAACACACCACATCTGCCTCTGCCTCTGCCTCAGGGCTTTGGTACCATTCAGTTCTCCCTACACACAGACTACTCCTTTCCCAGATATTCCCATGACTCATGCACACACTCATTCATTTCCTTCAAGTCTCTGCTACAATACTGACTTCCCAGGGGGGGGGGGCATTCTTTCACAGCCCAATATACAATAGTAGTATTTCCTTCCTAGTGTTCCCTATTTCCCTGATCACAGGTTTTCTTTCCCCACCCCCCACACCATTTGCCAACATCTGATTTGCTGTATATTTGTTTATATTGTGACCCCTCCACTAATAAATGTAACCTCCAAAATGGTACTGACTGCATTTTTTGTTTTTGCAATTTATACTCAGTACCTAGAATAGTATCCAACACATAGTAGGAACTCAAAAAAATACTTGTTGCATGATAAAATATTTGTTTTTCCAAAAAACAGTGGAAAGTAGATGACGGAGAGTCACCTGGTCGTGGGCTTGGGAGAAAGGAGTTGGATATAGCCTGCAGGAGACTGAGAGAGAAGCCATGTTTTTGAATCTGGGAGTATGGGAAAGGAGAGACAGTGAAAGAGCTCCACGAATGGAAACCTCTTAGATGTGGTAGAATGAGTATAGGAAATGAAGGTGAAGGAAGTCCGATGACTTGATGAATTTTAGATCGGGAATTGGAAATGAGAGTGGGTACCCCTAAGAGAAAGATGTGTCTGGTACAGGGGGCCCTTTTGGAAGAGAACAGGAGATCCGTTTCTGGCTAGGTTCCATTTGTCATGTCTACAAAACATTCCCATGGAGGCATCTCTCAGGAGAAAGGGCAGAGACTGGGCCTGTATCTGCCTTTCTGCTGGGCTCCTCCCAGAAGCCCAAGGAGTCCGGCTTGTTGGAGGGGCAGGAGTCTCACGTGCTCCTTGTACCATAGTCTGATATTTGGGCAGCTGGATACCCAGCTTCATTTAGGGAATAACCAGAGGGGTGCCCTGCCTGAGGCAGCACACCTGGAGCTTGGCGTGCTGAGACAGACCAGACATGGGAGCTTCTAGTGAAGTGCCAAGTGGGAGGGCGGAAAAAACTAACCCAGCAAAGGCAGAATGAGAGTGTATGTTTAACTCTTTGTTTATTCATGTTGGTGAGAAAGTTTGGGATTTATCAGGATTTCTGAAGACAGGAAAGTACTATTTTATGGAAATTCCAACTGAATGATTGGAACCATCTGCAGTTTTCAGTCCACTGATACCTAGACTATGGTGGTAACCCTGACTGCTCAGGAATGTGCCACCTCATAAATCTTGCTTAAACACTTAATGCTCTCATGTTAGCCTAGCTGGGATTTCACTTAAGCTGTTTAACCAGTTAAATATTGGCAGAGTCCTGTTTTCCCTCCACTTGGTGAAGGAGATTAGTTGCCTCCTCCAGAGGGCTGGTGATATGAACAGAAAATTTCTGTCTCCCTGGGTGAGGACAACATGGCCTCCGCTAGGGAGGCTGTGGTGACTCAGGAGAAGGAGCTGGAACCCGAGGCCAGAGCAAGTCCTCGGATGCCAAGGAAAGACAAACCAATGAAGCAGAGCCCTGTCAGTTACCCAGTGAGCCTCACTGAGAGGATAACACTCCCTGGTAGCTTATCCCTTGACAGGTCATTGACTGACTTGCCAGTTCCCTTCAGGTACACTTTGGAAAATGGCAATGATTTATCTTTAACTTGGCACCTCTGAACCAACAGCTAAGAAAACCAAATTGCCTTCCTATTTAAAAGCACACACCTGTCTTCCTTCTTCGGTGCACTACATAGGAGGTGCTGGCTCTGATTTCTCTGCAGGGTGCCTCATACCTTTAGCCGCCTTTCTCTCCTTCAGGCCTGGAACAGGTGCTTGCTCTACCCTGGGTGGGTATGAATAGATTCCTAGTGTACATGTTGGCTTGTTCAGGTATTTACCCAAATTTCTGATTTTCTTTTCCAGGAAAACAGAAGATTCCCATTTTTGCTTGATTTTTTTGCAGCCTCAAAGGGGAGATAACATAGCATCAATACCAGGGGATATGGCTTTCTTCCCTCCATTTGTCAGGGTCACACTGACCATTGTGGTCTAAATCCTACTAAACTCTTAGATTTCTATTTCTAACCCCTCTAACTTGCCCAGAGAGGTGAAACTGTGCTAAAGCAAGATAGCTGTGGCCTTTGAGTCATACCTAGGACCGTATCCCTTTGAAGCCTTGCTTTCTACTGAGTCATTGCAATACACTGAACATGCTTCTCCATGACTCCAGTCTCATTCTCAGTCTTCGGTCATTTTCCTTTTTGGACTGATGTCTGTCAAAGGCATGCCCCTCCTGTCTCTCCCCTCCAGATACTAGCACCAGCTCTTTAACTAGAAGAAATACAGGAAAGATATACAAATACAGGAAGAGCTCCTGCCCTCAAACAACCCAGAGGCAGTCCCTAAGACAAGGAGATACAAAGGCTGACAACGTTTTTAGCAAAGGAGAGATGGGAAAATATAGGGAGAATCACTCAATTATCCTCACACAGGACAAAAATCCACCTCTGCGTGTTATGTAGCCTCTTATAGATCATATCTCTACTACCCCATTTATAAAGTGGGGATCCCACAGGGTTGTTATAGGAGGTAAATATCATAGTTCCTCAAAGTGAAGAGATCATTCTTCGTTCTTTCAAAAAATATTGAACGGCTATTTTATGATAAAGCACCAAGGAGAAAACAGTATGCTTGTATGGGATTGACATGCTAATTAGATGGTGAGCCTTTAGTAAAGAGAAGAAAGCATCCAGCCACATAGATTCAGGAGGAAGAGCATTTCTGGCAGAGGGCATAGCTAATGAACGCAAAGGCTTTAAGATGGAAACACGTTTTGTACTCCAGGAACGATAAAAGCTCCACTGTGACTGGAGCCTGTGGATAAAAGTAAGAGTGGAGAGGGAAGCAGGGGTCAGCTCTTGTGAGACTTACAGGAGAAGGTAAATATTTGGACTTCACGTTAAATACCAAAGGAAGAGTAGTATGTTCTGGTTTACATTTTAAAAGATCACATTGTCTTCTTTATGTGAGGGATTGCGAGAGTGGAAGTAGGAAGATAGGATAGGAAAATTGGAGTAAAAGACAGTCATTTAGGAAAGGGGCACGTGGCTTGGATTCTACATTTGGACTTTTCATTTCTGGACAGTAAAAGTTGAGTCTTAACTGATTTCCAGTAGTGCGCTCAGAGTAAAGCATCTGCCCTTCTGATCTCTATGAAGAGGTATTTGTGACCTTTTTAAATATCCAATCTGTTTAGTCTGGATCACATAAGTCTGGTATCTTTATGGGTCTAAGTCATAGAAAAATTGTTTTCCAGAGCTGGTGAGAGGTCTCATGGTACATTCTTTGCCTCAGCCTGTCTACACTTAGACCCTTTCAGTCCAGGTGAATGGATACTCTTTAAAACAATGTAATAGCCTTATTGAGGTATAACTTACATGCCACAAAATTTGCCTTTTTAAAGTGTAGAAGTCAGTGGGTTTTAGTATATTCACAGAGTTGTGCAGCCATCACCACAGTCTAATTTTAGAGTAGCTTCTATCCAAAAAGAAATCTTGTACCCATTAGTAGTCACTCTCCATTCCTCCTACTCTCTGCTCCAGACCTAGGCAACCGTCAACCTACTTTCTGTTTTCATTAATTTCCTTATTCTGTACATTTTATATAAAGGCAATCATAAAATATGTGGCCCTTCTGTGACTGGCTTCTTTCCCTTTGAACGATGTTTTCCAGGTTGATCCGTGTGGTTTGTATTGGTACTTCATTTCTTTTTATTGATGAATAACATTCTGTTGTATAGATACGCCACATGTTTGTTTATCCATTTGTCAGGTGATATTTGAATTGTTTCTATTATTTCTACTTTTTGACTATGATGAATAATGCTGCTATGCACATACGTGTACATGTTTTTGTGAGCATATGTTTTCCCATGGGTGTATGTCTAGCAGTGGAATTGCTGGATCTTATGGTAATTCTGTGCTTAATTGCTTGAGGAACTACCAGACTGTTTTCCAAATGAATGTCTACTTTTGAAAATACTATATGCACAGTGCAAGGATGTCACCCTCATCTCTAGTTGCATGGTTTTTTAACTTATTTCCTTGATCAGGAAGTTTTTCTTCATAATGAATCAAAAAACTTACTTTCTATATTTGAAAGTAATACCAAAAGCATCATCCTTTAGTTTCCTACAAATAAAGCAATACTGAATTCTTTAGCTTATTTTCTTCCCTTTAAATAATTTCTTATTTTGCCTAATTTTCTCCTCCTTTATAGATTCCTTCTTCATTTAAAATATAGAAATCAAGATCTATGACCCTAACAAGAATCTTACCAGTGCCAGCAATTACAAAAAGATTGCTTTCATAGTAACAGCACGTACTGCTTTCTTGGTTACGTATATAGTCTCTTTGACCCTCAGGTCTTTTTCTACCACACTTGTGTAGGTTGGGTTAATCTCTCTTCTATCTGTGGTTTTCCATATTTATGCATATGGCTTTACATGCCAGTGCTTGAAACTGGTGCTCATCTGGCCTCTGAAATTGAGGGTTTTTTTCTTGTCAACCTTAAACCTCTTACTCATTTCTCCATGTTGGTTTCATAGCACTAACACATATTTTTCAGAAGCTGGGAGAAGGGCCCCTTCCTCTAGACCCTACCTTGTCTTAAATTTTCAGCTCCTGGTTGCTTCTTCCCTTTTTTTAAAAAAAAATTTATTATCATTATTATTATTTTTAGTGCTTATTCACTTTTGAGAGAGAGAGAGAGAGAGAGAGACAGCATGCGTGCATGCGCATGCAAGCTGGGGAGGGGCAGAGAGAAAGAGAGAGAGGGAGATACAGAATTCGAAGCAGGCTCCAGGCTCTGAGCAGCACGTAGCCCAACATGGGGCTCAAACTCACGAACCATGAGATCATGACCTGAGCCAAAGTCAGACGCTTAACCAACTGAGCCACCCAGGCGCCCTGGGTTCTTCCCTTTGAGATGAGGAAAACTGAATCTTACTATGTTGTTCAACATAGTAATTCTGCTTGGATCACAGCCCTTAATGAACAAATGCCTTCTATTTATTTGGTCATCCATCCGTCATTCAATATATGGTTATTGAGAGTCGGGTACTGTTCTAGGTTCTGGGAAAATAGTAGTGAACACAACAGATCAATACCTAGCACTCAAATAGTTTATATTCTAGTGAATGTTATATAATTTAAACATAGGCAAGCTTGATCCCTGAGATCTGGTCATTTAACAAGGAATTTATATTTTCTGTTGATATCCACCCCCTTTAAAAAAAAAAAAAGGAAGCTGTAGAACAGAAGAATTACTTGTTCATAATCAGTCCCTGATAGGGCTAAAATAGATCCTAGGTCTTAGACTCCCAGTGTCCTTTGTACCACACGGTGCAAATGGAAAAGGTTTGAGGAGCCCCTTGAACTGACAGACATGCCATGAGTTAATGTAGCATTTCCTAGGTATGGAAACATTTATGAGATATTAGTAGAAATTTCTATAGACCTTAGAATTAAAGAACACAAGGAACATGAACATGAAGGATAGGAAAAGTGAGAGGTGGTATTTGAAGACTTAAAAAAATTTTTTTTTAATGTTTATTTATTTTTGAGAGAGACAGAGACAGAATGTGAGTGGGTTAGGGGCAGAGAGAGAGGGAGACACAGAATTGGAAGCAGGCTCCAGGCTCTGAGCTGGCAGCACAGAGTCTGATGTGGAGCTCGAACTCAGGAGCTGCGAGATCATGACCTGAGCTAAAGTTGGACGCTTCACCAACTGAGCCACCCAGGCACCCCTGAAAACTTTTTAAAACCAGACCCTCTTCCTTGAGCAAGTTTCTGCAGTCAGATTTCCAAGTTACGGTAAACACTTTGAGCAAACATATATGACCCAGTGAATCTTACATGAACAGATTGCTTTTGTTTTCTTCAAGGGCCTGTGAAAGCTGCTTTCAGAGGGCAAGTCAGGCAGTGGCTTTTCCTGTTTTAATTTCAAGGTTCAGCATGTTATGTTCCCGGTGGCTTCCTATTTCTCCTTTCCCTCAGAGTTCAAGATTAACAGCAATTTTCCACCTTGAAAACAATGCAAACATTTCACCCCTATGGATTACAGTGAGGTTGGGTTCATTGAGCTGTGTGAACATCCGGGCTTTTATGAGGTAGTTTGGGCTTCTTCTCAAGGCTTCCCTTTAGATTGCACAAAGAGGTGGATTTTTCTCCTGCGGGTGTGGGAAATAATTCCAAAATTATTTATTAGAAGCCCATGCTCAGAGTCAGACTCTCAAGGCTTCATATTTGGCAGCCTGGAACTCATCTTAATGTCCGCATTAAGATGACTTTGATGGCTGAGTATCATGAGACTTCCTTCATCCCTAAACCAAAAAATGTCATTGTTGACTCCATGCTATTAAACTTGTGCCTCTGTCACTACGTCCTTTCCTTTCTAAACCTCAGAGAATGCACTGAGAAATCAATGGAGACAGAAAATACTAGAAAGAAGAATAATTATGTACCCTGAAAATGCAAGGTTATTTTCTATGATAGAAAGAAATTAAAGGGGAAGCATCATGATGGTTTAAAAGTGAAACATTTACAAATTAAAGGCAAATTTGGAAATTTAAAAGACTGTTTGGAAAGAGATAAAAAAAAATCTGGAGATCTTTATCCTTCCACCCTTTCCTAGAATACTTTTCTTTCCCAGTCACCTCACCTTCCTTTTCCGCCTGCACACACACCTCAACTTGCCAACAAATGCACTTACTAGTGGCAAGAAAGGATTCAGTCATTTCTCAAGTGAGGCAAAGGACGATCTGGTCCTTTGTCTCTAGTATTTGATTCACAAGGTGTCCAAAAACTGAGGTGCTACAAATGGGAGCGTTTGTGAAATCCCTCTGTTTGCTTTTGTTTGCTTAGAGATGAAGCTTGTTACCTACAGCAATCCCAGGATTCAAAACCTCTGGTTTGAAGCTGTCACCCTGCTATACATGGCTTTTTGCTAGTTCTTCAAGCCATCTGGCAGCTATCTTCTTGTGGCTAATGAGATAATGTGAGATGCTTTTAAATTCTGTAAATATTTATTGAATACTTTGTGTTGTTTTTGTGCCTTTAGTGGCAACTTTTAAGAGATAAAAATATGTATATGTTCTCTAACTTCAAGACACTCAGAGCTTTGGTCTTTTGAAAATGAACAGAAACGGGAACCCGATGAGTATTGGGACCTTACACTTATGGTCTCCATCAGAGACCATTAACTGATTAGAACATGGAGTTGTCAAAGGTAAACTATGTGTCTTTTACCAGGGACCAAGGGCCACCTGTGATAACTGTTAGATACCTGCACGTCCAATATGGGCTCTTCCCAACGGGCATAGTCAAATAAGCATCAGAATGTCTTAGGAACTTCCCAGGAGAATGGTGACTATTTTTCTTTGTTAGACTTGGAGGAACTAAGATGAATCAGAGTAGTTTTGGTATTATATCATGGTAAATACATGGCCATCACATGGTGATGGTGGTATCATGACTCTGCAAGAATCAAATTATATTCATTCTCATCCATTACCCTTACTAGGCTCCTAGAGAAAAGCAGACAGATTTACAATTAATAGGGGGGGGAAAAAAACCTAACGCACAGCAGGTAATATAGAGAATAAAGCTGAGGCTCTATAGCCAGACTCTCTGGATTTGAATCCTGATTGTGCTACATACTAGCTGTAAGACCATGGACAGTTTTTTTAATCCATGCTATGCCTTGGTTATCTCATCTGTAAAGCTAGAATTATAATGATGTCTGCCTCAGGGAGCTGTGAAGGTTAAATGAATAAATACTTGGAAGTATTTTGAACAGTGTCTAGGCCATAGTAATGGATTGATAAATATTAGATCTTATAATAACTACCTTAAACAAGTTAATTCAGGACCAATTAATGGAATATTACCCATGTTGAGAACTTAGAGCACAGATGTATATATTTTTTTATTTTTTTTTTAATTTTCATTTTAATTACAGTTAGTTAACATGCAGTGTTATACTAGTTTTAGGCACACAATATAGTGATTCAACAATTCCATACATCATCTGGTGCTCATCACAAGTGCATTCCTTAATCCCTGTCACCTATTTCACCCCCTCCCTGCCCCCACTAACCATCAGTTTGTTTTCTATAATTAAGAGTCTGTTTCTTGGTTTGTCTCTCTCTCTCTCTCTCTCTCTCTGTCTCTTTTTCCCCTTTGCTCATTTGTTTTATTTCTTAAATTCCATATGAGTGAAATCATATATTTGCCTTTCTCTGACTGACTTACTTCGCTTAGCATTATACTCTCTAGATCCATCCATGTCATTGCAATGGCAAGATTTCATTCTTTTTTACAGCTGAATAATTTTCCTGTGTGTGTGTGTGTGTGTGTGTGTGTGTGTGTGTGTGTGTATCACATCTTCTTTATTCATCAATCAATGGAAACTCAGGCTGCTTCCATAACTTGGGTATTGTAAATAATGCTGATATAAACATAGGGGTACATGTATCCTTGAATTAGTGTTTTTGTATTCTTTGAGTAAATACCCAGTAGAGCAGTTGTTGGATTGTAGGGTATTTCTATTTTTAACTTTTTGAGGAACCTCCATATTGTTTTCCAGAGCAGCTGCACCAGTTTGCATTCCCACCAACAGAGCACAAGGGTTCCTTTTTCTCCACATCCTCACCAATACCTGTTGTTTCTTGTGTTGTTGATTTTAGCCATTCTGACAGGGTGTGAGGTGATAGCTCATTGTAGTTTAGATTTGAATTTCTCTGATGGTAAGTTATGATGAACATCTTTTCATGTATCTGTTGGCTGTTCAGATGTCTTCTTTGCAGAAATGTCTGTTCATATGTTCTGCCCATTTTTTATTGGATTATTTGTTTTTTTGGGGTGTTGACTTTTAAAAGTTCTTTATATATTATGGATATTAACCCTTATTGAATATGTCATTTGCGGATTTCTTCTCCCATTCCATAGGTTGCCTTTTAGTTTTGTTGATGGTTTCCTTCATTGTGCAGAAGCTTTTTATTTTGATGTAGTTCCAATAGTTTATTTTTACTTTTATGTCCTTTCCCTCAGGAGACATATCTAGAAAAATGTTGCTATGGCCCATGTCAAAGAGGTTACTGCCTATGTTCTTTTCTAGGATTTTTGTGGCTTCAGGTCTCACATTTATGTCTTTAATCCATTTTCAATTTATTTCTGTGTGTGATGTAAGGAAGTGGTCCAGTTTCATCTTCTTCATGTAGCTATCCACTTTTCCCAACACCGTTTGTTGAAAACGCTGTCTTTTTCCTTGTAGATTTTCTTTCTGCTTTATCAAAGATTAATTGACCATGTAGTTGTGGGCTTATTTCTGGATTTTCTGTGTGTCTATTTTTGCGCCAGTAACATGCTGTTTTGATTACTACAGCTTTGTAATATAACTTGAAGTCTGGAGTTGTGATGCCTCCAGGTTTGCTTTTCTTTGTCAGTACTGCTTTGGTTGTACAGGGTCTTTGTGGTTCCATACAAATTTTAGAATTATTTGTTCTAGGTCTGCGAAAAATGTTATTGGTATTTTGATCGGAATTGCATTAAATGTGTAGATTGCTTTGGGAAGTATGAACATCTTAACAATATTTGTTCTTCCAACCCATGAGTGTGGAATGTCTTTTCATGACTTTGTGTCATATTCTATTTTTTTCATCAGTTTTTGAAAGTTTTCAGAGTACAGGTCTTTCACCTCTTTGGTTAGGTTTATTCCTAATTATCTCAGTATTTTTGGTGCCATTGTAAATGGGACTGTTTTCTTCATTTCTCTTTCTGCTGCTTCACTGTTGGTATATAGATATGAAACAGATGTCTGTACATTGATTTTGTATCCCGTGACTTTACTGAATTTATCAGTTCTTTTTTTTTTTATTTTTTTAACGTTTATTTATTTTTGAGACAGAGAGAGACAGAGCGTGAATAGGGGAGGGGCAGAGAGAGAGGGAGACACAGAATCCGAAACAGGTTCCAGGCTCTGAGCTGTCAGCACAGAGCCCGACTCGGGGCTCAAACTCACGGACCGTGAGATCATGACCGGAGCCGAAGTCGGATGCTTAACCGACTGAGCCATCCAGGCGCCCCCTGAATTTATCAGTTCTAACAGCATTTTGGTACAGTATTTAAGGTTTTCTATATATAGTATCATGTCATCGGCAAATAGTGGAAGTTTTACTTCTTTACTGATTTGGATGCCTTTGTTTCTGTTTGTTGACTGATTGCTGTTGCTGGAACTTAATAGTACTATGTAAACAAAAGTGGTGAGAATGGACATCCTTGCCTTGCTCCTGACTTTAGGGGGGAAAGCCCTCAGTTTTTCCCCATTGAGGATGTTAGCTGTGGGATTTTCATATATGGGCTTTATTATGTTGAGGTATGTCCCCTCTGAACCTAGTTTGTTGAGAGTTTTTATTATGAATCGATGTTGTACTTTGTCAAATGTTTTTTTCTGCATCTTTTGAAATGATTGTAAGGTTCTTATCATTTCTATTATTGATGTGATAAATCGTGTGGTTTGATTTGTGAATATTGACCACCCTTGCAACCCAGGAATAAATCCCACTCAATTGTGGTGAGTGTTTTTTAAATATATTGTTGGATTCTATTTGCTAGTATTTTATTGAGGATTTTTGTGTCTGTGTTCATCAGAACTATTGGCCTATAGTTCTCTTTTTTGTGGTGTTTTATCTTGTTTTGGTGTCAGGGTAATGCTGGCCTCATAGACTGAATTTGAAAGTTTTCCTTCCTTTTTAAACTTTTTGGAATAGTTTGAGAAGAACAGGTATTAACTCCTCTTTATTTATTTTTTATTTTTTAAAAAATGTTTTTATTTATTTTTGAAACAGAGAGAGACAGAGCATGAGCAGGGGAGGGGCAGAGAGAGAGGGAGACACAGAACCTGAAGCAGACTCCAGGCTCTGAGCTGTCAGCACAGAGCCCGATGTAAGGCTTTAACTCACAGACCATGAGATCATGACCTGAGCTGAAGTCGGACACTTAACCGACCAAGCCATCCAGTTGCCCCTACTCCTCTTTAAATGTTTGGTAGAATTCACCTGTGAAGCCATCTGGTCCTTTACTTTTGTTTGTTGGCAGTTTTTGATTACTGATTCAATTTCTTTGCTAGTAATAAGGCTGATCAAATTTTATCATTTGTCCTGTTTCAGTTTTGGTTAAGTTACATGTTTTCTTTTTCTTTCTTTTTTTTTTAAATATAACTTATTGTCAAATTGGCTAACATACAGTGTGTAAAGTGTGCTCTTGGTTTTTGGGGTAGATTCCTGTGGTTCATCGCTTACATACAATATCCAGTGTTCATCTTAACAAGTGCCCTCCTCAATGCCCATCACCCATTTCCCCCTCTCCTCCACCCCCTATCCACCCTCAGTTTATTTTCTATAATTAAGAGTCTCTTATGGTTTGCCTCCCTCCCTCTCTGTTTGTAACTATTTTTTCCCCTCCCTTCCCCCATGGTCTTCTGTTAAGTTTCTCAAAATCCCCATATGAGTGAAAACATATGATATCTGTTCTTCTCTGACTGATTTACTTCAGTCAGCATATTACCTTCCAGTTCCATCCATGTTGCTGCAAATGGCATGATTTTATTCTTTCTCATTGCCAAATAGTATTCCACTGTATATATAAACCATATCTTCTTTATCCATTCATCAGTTGATGGACATTTAGGCTCTTTGCATAATCTGGCTGTTGTTGAAAATGCTGCTATAAACATTGGGGTACACATGCCCTTATGCATCAGCACTACCGTATCCCTTGGATAAAGTCCTAACAGTGCTATTTCTGGGTCGTAGGGTAGTTCTATTTTTAATTTTTTGAGGAATATCTACATTGTTTTCCAGAGTGGCTGCACCAGTTTGCATTCCCACTAACAGTGCAAGAAGGTTCCCGTTTCTCCACATCCTTGCCTGCATCTGTAGTTTCCTGATTGGGTTCTTCAGAGATTCACACACTCTGACCAGTGTGAAGTGGTATCTCAGTGGGGCTTTGATTCGTGTTTCCCTGTTGATGAGTGGCATTGAGCATCTTTTCATGTGTCTGTTGGTCATCTTTTTAAAAGTGTCTATTCATGTCATCTGCCCATTTCTTCACTGGATTATTTTTTTTTCAGGTATGGAATTTGGTATGTTCTTTATAGATTTTGGATACTAGCCCTTTATCTGATATGTCATTTGCAAATATCTTTTCCCATTCCGTTGGTTGCCTTTTAGTTTTGTTGGTTGTTTCCTTTGGTGTGCAGAAGCTTTTTATCTTGATGAGCTCCCAGTAGTTCATTTTTGCTTTTAATTTCCTTGCCTTTGGATATGTATTGAATAAGAAATTGCTGCAGCTGAGGTCAAAGAGGTTGCCTACTTTCTCCTCTAGGGTTCTGATGGTTTCCTGTCTCTCATTTAGGTCTTTCATCCATTTTGAGTTTATTTTTGTGTATGGTGTAAGAAAGTGGCCTAGTTTCATTCTTCTGCATGTTGCTGTCCAGTTCTCCCAGCACCATTTGCTAAAGAGACTGGTTTTTTTCCATTGGATGCTCTTTCCTGCTTTGTCAAAGATGAGTTGGCCATACATTTGTGGGTCCAATTCTGGGTTCTCTATTCCATAGGTCTATGTGTCTGTTTTTATGCCAATACCATACTGTCTTGATGATTACAACTTTATAGTCAAGGCTAACATCTGGGATTGTGATGCCTCCCACCTTGGCTTTCTTCTTCAATATTACTTTGGCTACTTGGGGTCTTTTGTGGTTCCATACAGATTTTAGGATTATTTGTTCTAGCTTTGAGAAGAACGCCGGTGCAATTTTGTTTGGGATTGCGTTGGATGTGTAGATTGCTTTGGGTAGTATTGATATTTTAACAGTATTTATTCTTCCAATCTGTTAGCATGGAATGTTTTTCCATTTCTTTGTGTCTTCTTCAATTTCCTTCATAAGATTTCTACAGTTTTCAGCATATGGATCTTTTACATCTTTGGTTAGGTTTATTCCTCTGTATTTTATGATTCTTGGTGCAATTGTAAATGGGATCATTTTCTTAATTTATCTTTCTGTGGCTTCATTATTGGTGTATAGAAATGCAACCGATTTCTGTACATTGAATTTGTACCCTGTGACTTTGAATTCATGTATCAGTTCTAGCAGTCATTTGGTAGAGTCTTTTGGGTTTTCCATGTAGAGTATCGTGTCATCTGCAAAAAGTGAAAGTTTGACTTCTTCTTTGCCAATTTGGATGCCTTTTATTTCATTTTGTTGTCTGATTGCTGATGCTAGACTTCCAACACTATGTTAAACAACAATGGACATCCCTGTAGTGTTCCTGATCTCAGGAAGAAAGCTCTCAGTTTTTCCCCATTGAGGATGGTATTAGTTGTGGGCTTTTCATTTACGGCTTTTATGATGTTTAGGTATATTCCTTCTGTCCTGACTTTCTTGAGGATTTTTATTAAGAAAACATTTTGTCAGATGCTTTTTCTGCATCTATTGACAGGATCATATGGTTCTTATCCTTTCTTTTATTAATGTGATGTATCACATTGATTGATTTGTGAATATTAAACCAGCCCTACAGCCCAGGAATGAATCCCACTTGATCATGGTGAATAATTCTTTTTATATGCTGTTGAATTCAATTTGCTAGTGTCTTGTTGAGAATTTTTGCATCCATGTTCATCAGGGATATTGGCATATAATTCTCCTTTTTTTGTGGGGTCTCTGTCTGGTTTTGGAATCAAGGTAATGCTGGTTTCATATAATGAGTCTGTAAGTTTTCCTTCCATTTCTATTTTTGAAACAGCGTGGATAAGTATTAACTCTACTTTAAATGTCTGGTAGAATTCCCCTGGGAAGCCATCTGGTCCAGGACTCTTACTTGTTGGGAGATTTTAGATAGTTGATTCCATTTCTTCACTAGTTGTGGGTCTGTACAAATTTTCTATATCTTCCTGTTTGAGTTTTGGTAGTGTGTGGGTGTCTAGGAATTTTTCCATTTCTTCCAGGTTGTCCAGTTTGTTGGCATATAATTTTTCATAGTATCCTCTGATAATTGTTTGTATTTCTGAGGGATTGGTTGTGATAAATCAATTTTCATTCTTGATTTTATCTAGTTGGGTCCTCTGTCTTCTCTTTTTGAGAAGTATGGCTAGGATTTATCAATTTTGTTTATCTTTTCAAAAAACCAGCTCTTAGTTTCATTTATATGTTCACCTGTTTTGTTTTGTTTTTTTTGGATTCTGTGTTGTTTATTTCTGCTCTGACCTGTATTATTTATCCTGCTGGGTTTGGGTTTCTTTGCTCTTCTGCTTCTAGCTCCTTTAGATGTGCTGTTAGATTTTGTATTGGGGATTTTTTCTTATTTCTTGAGATAGGCCTGAATTTGCCATGTATTTTTCTCTTAGGACTGCCTTTGCTGCATCCCACAGGGTTTGGACTATAGTATTTTCATTTTCATTTGTTTCCATATATTTTTTAAATTTCTTCTTTAACTGCTTGGTTGACCCATTCATTCTTTAGTAGGATATCCTTTAACCTCCATGCATTTGGAGGTTTTCCAAACTTTTTCCTGCGGTTGATCTCAAGTTTCATAGCATTGTGATCTGAAAGTGTGCATGGTATGATCTCAATTCTTTTATATTTATTGAGGTTTGTTTTGTGACCCAGTATGTAATATATCTTGGAGAATGTTCCATGTGCACTAGAGAAGAATGTGTATTCTGCTTTAGGATGAAAAGTTCTGAATATATCTGTCAAGTCCATCTCATCCAGTGTATCATTCAGGGCCATTGTTTCTTTATTGATTGTCTGTCCAGATGATTTGTCCTTGCTGTAAGTGGAGTATTAAAGTCCCCTGCAATTACCATGTTCTTACCAATGAGATCGCTTATGTTTGTGATTGTTTTATATATTTGGGTGCTTTCAAATTCAATGCATAAACATTTATAATGGTTAGCTCTTCTTGATGGATAGACCCTGTAATTATGATATAATGTCCTTCTTCATCTCTTGTTACAGACTTTAGTTTAAAATCTAGTTTGTCTGATATAAGTATGGCTGCTCCAGCTTTCTTTTGACTTGCAGTAGCATGATAGATAGTTCTCCATCTCTCCCTTTGAATCTGAAGGTGTCCTTGGGTCTAAAATGGGTCTTTTGTAGACAGCAAATAGATGGATCTTGGTTTTTTTTTTTTTGTTTTTTGGTTTTTGTTTGTTTGTTTGTTTGTTTTTTACCCATTCTGATACCCTATGTCTTTTGATTGGAGCATTTAGTACATTTACATTGAATGTTATTATTGAAAGATACAGATTTAGAGCCACTGTGTTATCTGTAGGTTTTATGCTTGTAGTGATGTCTCTGGTCCTTTGTGGTCTTTGCAAAATTCCACTCATAGAGACCCTCTTAGGATCTCTTGTAGGGATGGTTTAGTGGTGATGAACTCCTTCAGTTTTTGTTTGTCTGGGAAAACCTTTATCTCTTCTATTCTGAATGACAGGCTTGCTGGATAAAGGATTCTTGGCTGCATATTTTTCCTATTCAACACATTGAAAATTTCCTTCTACTCCTTTCTGGCCTGCCAAGTTTCAGTAGATAGGTCTGCCACTACCTTATGTATCTACCCTTGTAGGTTAAGACATGTTTGTCCCTAGCTGCTTTCAGAATTCTCTCTTTATATTTGTATTTTGCCAGTTTCACTATGATATGTCTTGCAGAATGTCGATTCAAGTTACATCTGAAGGGAGTTGTCTGTACCTCCTGGATTTCAACGCCTGTTTCTCAGCTATGATTTGTTGACATACACCTTTTCTCTCTCTTCTTCTTCTTCTGGAACTCCTATTATATGGATATTATTCCGTTTCATTCAATCACTTAGTTCTCTAATTCTCCCCTTGTGGTCCAGAATTTTTTTAATCTTTTTCTCAGCTTCATCTTTTTCCATAATTTTATCTTCTATTTCACTTATTTCTCCCCTCTGCCTCTTCCTTCCTCACTGTCATCACCTCTAGCTTATTTTGCACCTCATTTACAGCAGTTTTAAATTCATCATGACTATCGCTTAGTTCCTTGATCTCTGCAGCAATAGATTCTCTGCTGTCTTCTATGCTTTTTACAAGCCCAGCGATTAACCTTATGACTGTTATTCTAAATTCTTTTTCAGTTATATTGTTTATATCTGTTTTGAGCAATTCTTTAGCTGTCATTTTTTCCTGGAATTTCTTTTGAGGAGAATTCTTCTGTTTTGTCATTTTGGCTAGTTTTCTGTCCTTTATGCATTTTAAAAGCTTGTTATGTGCCCTGCACCTGCGCATGCTACTATATTAAAGAGGGGTCATACAATGTCCGGGCCTGGACCTTCAGGAGGTGTTTTTTGGAGTGTGTTATGTGCTCTCTGTTGTTGTGACTTTGGTTACTTTATCTCCCTACTCATAGTGATGTTTTGGACCCTCGACCAGGTGTGCTTTGATTTGTTTGTTGAAGTAGCCCTGGAAAGGAAAAAACAAACAGAAAAACAAAAACAAAAAAAACCCCACAAAAACAAAAAGAAAAAAACCAAAAACACAGCTACAAGTAAACAACAGGTTGGAGGTGCTGATGGAAGAGGCCTTATCCCATACAAAGAGAGAAATTACTGGGGCGAGGAAAAAGTAAAGAAAAGAAAATTGACCAGAAAGAGAAACTATATGGCTTAATCCAGAGAGAGAGAAAGGAAAATAAAAAAGGAGGTGTAGAACATGTATAAAGAGAATAGATTAAATATGTCTGCTTAAGCAAACCAATAACCAGAATAACCAGACTAGAGGAGGGAAGAGATAAGAAGGAGAAAAGGAAGGAAGAATATATCTATATAATTAGAATTGTCTGAGACTTAAATCAGGCAATGGAACAGCGCTGGTCTGGAGGAGGGGCTGTCTGGTTGGTCAGTGTCAATCCCGCTCCAGTAGATATGCAATTACCAGGTGCGGAGGGGCCTGGTTTGGCATAGGCAGATCCCACCTCCACTGTGGGCCCTGCTGTCCGTTCCCTGAAGCCCCACCTTGTTGGTGATGGGGAGAAAAATGGAGACACCCAAGTCTCTCCTCCACAGACCAGGTATCCCAAACCACTCTGTTCAGGCTGTCCTCACTGTGCTGTAGGTGCGAACAAGGCAGTTTGTCCCACTCCACCGACTCCCACACCTCCCTAGTGCTCAGCTAAGACTTAAACCCTGATGTCCTAAAGTTTCCCACTCCATGAGCCTCAGTTTGGGGGAAGTACCACTCCATGCCACCTGATATATGGTCTTTGGCTAGTGGGCGCAGGCAATCTTTGTCCTTTAAACGGTTATATACCTTCTTCTCACAGCACTCCAGGGAGGGGATTGCTTTCTCCCACTGTGGACTGCACCTCTAAACTAGGTACTAAGCCCTGGACTGGCTCTCCTCCTCCCTGGTGTGCAAACAGGGCAGCCAGCCTCAGTCGGGAGAAAGCGCCACAATTAGAGGTTAGATCTTTTCCATCCTGGCCCACGGTTTTTCTCTTGTCCAGATACAGTCCTATGCTTCCCCAGCCTCTCTTTCTCTTCCCTTTGTCTCTCCAAAGAAGGGGATCCCTCCCCTGCATTCCTCCGCCACCGATTTTATCTCTCCCAGTTCACAATCATGCACCTATGACCTGCCCAGATTGTCTCAGTGGGTCTCTGGAGGCGTCTCTGTCACTTTGCCACCAGACTCTTGGAGTTCAAAGTCCTTTGGCCTCAACACTGCTGTGTTTGAGAGACAAGGGAACTTCAAATCTTACTTCTCCACCATGCTGGATTTCACCCCCCACCCCACCCCGGTTGTATGTTTTCTAAGAGTTTATTCATTTCTTCTAGGTTGTCCAATTTGTTGACCTATAGTTTTTCATAATATTCTCTTATAATTGTTTGAATTTCTGTGGTGTTGGTTATTTCTCCTTTCTCATTTGTGATTTTGAGTCCTTTCTCTTTTTTTCTTGGTAAGTCTGGCTTGAGGTTTATGAATTTTACTGGTTTTTTCAAAGAACCAACTCCTGGTTTCATTGATATGTTCTATTGTTTTGTTTGTTTTTTGTTTTGTCTTGTTTTGTTTTTAGTTTATATATTATTTATTTCTTCTCTAATCTTTATTATTTCCTCCTTTCTGCTGGTTTTAGGCTTCATTTGTTGTTCTTTTTCTGGCTCCTTTAGGTGTAAAGTTAGCTTGTTTATTTGAGGTTTTTCTTCTTGAAGTAAGTCTGTATTGTTCTATACTTCCCTCTTAAACCACTTTTGCTGCATCCCAAAGGTTTTGGACCATGTGTTTACGTTTTCATTTGTTCCCATCTACTTTTCAATTTCTCCTTTTGTTTTCTGGTTGACCCACTCATTGTTTAGTAGCATGGTATTTAACCTCCATGTATTTATGGTCTTTCTGTATTGTTTCTTTTGGTTGACTTCTACTTTCATTCTCTTGTGATCAGAAAAGACGCATGGTATGACTTTGATCTTCTTGAATTTGTTGAGGCTTGTTTTGTGGCCTTATATGTGATATATACTGGAGAATGTTCCTTGTGAACTTGAAAAGAAAGTGTATTCTGCTGTTTTGGGATGGAATGTTCTGAATATATCCATTAAATCCGTCTGGTCCAGTATGTCATTCAAAGCCAGTATTTTCTTGCTGATTTTCTGTTTAGATGATCTTTCCATTGATGTAAGTGAGGTGTTGAAGGCCCCTACTATTATTGTATTACTATTGATTAATTTCTTTATGTTTGTTATTAACTGTTACATGTATTTGAGTTCTCATGTGTTGGATGCATTAATATTTGCAATTCTGATATCTTCTTGTTGAATTGTCCCCTTTATTATTATACAGATCCTTCTTTGTCTCTTGTTACAGTGTTTATTTCAAAGTCTGTTTTGTCCTATATAAGTATTGCTACTTTGGCTTTCTTTTGACATCCGTTTTCTTTTTCTTTTTTTTTTTTTTCATTAAATATACTTTATTGTCAGATTGGTTTCCATACAACACCCAGTGCTCATCCCAATAGGTGCCCTCCTCAATGCCCCTCACCCACTTTCCCCTCTCCCTCACCCCCCCATCAACCCTCAGTTTGTTCTCAGTATTTAAGTCTCTTATGGTTTGCCTCCCTCCCTCCCTGTAACTTCCCCCCCTTCCCCTCCCCCATGGTTCTCTGTTAAGTTTCCCAGGATCCACATATGAGTGAAAACATATGGTAACTGTCTTTCTCTGCCTGACTTATTTCACTTAGCATAGTACCCTCCACCAAAAGTCTGCTAGAACTGATGCATGAATTTGGCAAAGTTGCAGGGTACAAAATCAGTTGACATCCATTTTCATGATAGATGTTTCTCCATCCCCTCACTTTGAATTTGTAGGTGTCTTTAGGTTGAAAATGAGTCTCTTGTAGGCAGCATATAAGTGGGCCTTTTTTTTTTTTTTTTAATCTATTCTTTCACTCTGTTTGGAGTATTTAGTCCATTTACCTTGAAAGTGATTATTGATAGATATGTATTTATTGCCATTTTATTACTTGTTTTGTGGCTGTTTCTGAAGATTTTCACTGATCATTTCTTGTCTTTATCTCTTTCATGGTTTTAGGATTACATTTAGTTATATATTTGGATTTTTTTCTGTTTATTTGCATGTTTTTGTGGTTTTTGATGTATGGTTACTATTAAGCTTGTATGCAACCTCTTCTGCATATAGTG
Organism: Panthera uncia; assembly: GCF_023721935.1. Taxonomy (NCBI): domain Eukaryota; kingdom Metazoa; phylum Chordata; class Mammalia; order Carnivora; family Felidae; genus Panthera; species Panthera uncia. Next base: position 85,846,603 of record NW_026057577.1, read on the forward strand.
GTCTATATTAAGTTGATGGTTGTTTATGTTTGAACCTATTCCTTACTCCCCTCTTTCTCACATTTTAGGTATATGGTGTCATATTTTACATGCTTTTATTCTTAGAGTTCCTTGCCTGATTTTTTTTACAGAAATACTAATTTTTTTTTTTTTTTACAGATTTTACTGTTTCCTACCTTCATACTGTCTCTTTTGGTCTTTCCGCTCAAAGAGTCCCCTTTAATATTTCTTGCAGGACTGGTTTAGTGGTCATTAACTCCTTTAGTTTTTGTTTCGGAAATTCTTTCTGTCTCTGAGTGATATATATAGTGTCACTATATTCTGAATGATAACATTGCTGGATAGAGTATTCTTGGCTACTGATTTTTTTCCCTTCAGCACTTTGAATATACAAAGTAAAACTTTGGTTTGCAAGAATAATTCATTCTGGAAACCTGCTTGTAATCCAAAGCATTTGTATATCAAAGCGAATTTCCCCATAAGAAATAATAGAAACTCAGATGATTCATTCCACTGCCCAAAAATATTCTTATGAAAATGATCACAATGCTGTAATATAATACAAAATAATAAATAAAATATAAAGAAAAATAAACAAATAAACCTGCACTTCCCTTTGAAAACCTTCATGGCTGGTGTGAGAGAGAGAGGGGTTACTGTGTAGGATGACTTTCACTATCACTAATTGAATCAATGGTATCTATTGGTTTAATGGAAGCTTTTCTTTTCATGCAGCTTTAACAACGAACTTATCCAATGACATTTGCTTTTGCATCCTTTTGAGGATTTCATGGAAATGTGACCTCGCATTGTTGTTAAACAGATTCATTACTCACACTGTTACAGCCTTATTCGGGTGGTGATTTTCTACAAAATTTAGCACTTCTTCCCACATTTTACACATCTCCATAATCTCATTTAAAGTGAGGGATTTCTCTGCCTTTTCTTCCTCCTCCTCTGCAGATGAGATGCAGACATAGACTTCTTATAAAATCTTGCAGTTTGAGCCACTCACATACCTTGTTCATACTTCTCAATGATTTCCTTCCTAACTTCCACCATAGTCATCTCCTTCTTTTTTTTTTTTTAATTTTTAAATGTTTTTATTTATTTTTGAGACAGAGAGAGACAGAACATGAGCGGGGAAGGGGCAGAGAGAGAGGGAGACACAGAATCTGAAGCAGGTTCCAGGCTCTGAGCTGTCAGCACAGAGCCTGACGCGGGGCTCGAACTCACAGACTATGAGATCATGACCTGAGCTGAAGTCGGACGCTTAACCAACTGAGCCACCCAGGCGCCCCCATAGTCATCTCCTTCTTAACACCTTTCTTTTCAACCTTATGCTGCATGGTGGTCATTGTATATGCTTACGTGGATGTTTAATACAGTACAGTATTAATAAACTCTTATTATATACTGTATTTAATGTCACTGGCAATAAAGCAGCAGAGGAAAGGATCTATATCTGCTGGCAGTCGGACCAAGAATGAAAGTAAGCATTCCTATACTTTTAAATGGAAAAGCAAAGGACTGTGCATAGGTGCTTTGAAGTGACAAAAAATACACCAGTGCCAGTTGTGGCCACCTTCTAACGTTCTAAAAAAATCACTGATTTCTGCCAGACACCACAGCCTGAGACCGAGCATCTGAGCATGGGAGACGATCACCCACAATCCTGCAGTGTGAGAGAGGGACAGAATAACTATTGGCTCAGTTGTGATGTTTGGCATCATGTACTACTCATATTGCAAGACATCACTCATTTACCAAATTAAAATTTATTAGAAATGTTTGCTTGTCTTGTGGAACACTCACAAAACAAGTTACTCGCAGTCCGATGTTTTACTGTGTATCCTGCCCCTCCCTTCTGGCTTGGAAAGTTTCTGTTGAAAATCCCCTGATAGCCTTATAGGATTTCCCTTGTATGTTACTGTCTTCTTTTTTCTTGCTGCTTTTCAATTTTTTTTTCTTTACCACTATATTTTGCCAGTGTAATCACACTATGTCTTGGTGTGGAACTGCTTTTATTGATTTGTGTTGGGGTGGGGGGGTTCTCTGTGCCTCCTAGATCTGGATATCTGTTTTCTTAACCATATTAGGCAAATTTTCAGCTATTTCCTCAAATACATTTTCTGCCTCCTTTTCTCTCTATTCTTCTGGGATTCCTTTAATACGAATGTTATTCCATTTGATGGAATGACTGAGTTCCCTAAGTCTATTATGATTTTGCATAATTGTTTTTTCTCTTTAGTTTGGCTTGATTACTTCCCATTACTCTGTCTTCTAGGTTATTAATTTGTTCCTCTACTTCTTCTAGTTTGCTGTTCATTGCATTATGTGTGTTTCTAATTACATTTATTGCACTCTTCATCTCTGATTTTTTTTTAATCTCTGTGTTAAGGGTCTCACGGATGTCCCTCATTCTTTTCTCAAGTTCAGTGACTATCCTTATGATATTTGCTTTAAATATTCCCTCAGGCATATTACTTACACCTGTTTCACTTAGATCTGTGTGGCCTTTCTGTTCTTTCATTTCAGACAAATTTCTCTGACTTCTCATTTTGTCTAAGTGTCTGGGCCTGTTTCTCCATGTTAGGAAAGTCAGCTATATCTCTTGTTCTTGAGGGCAATGACCGTATGAAGAGGAGGTCCTATAGTGCCCTGCTGTATAGTGTCCCCTGTTTCTCAGGACCTGGCACTGCAAGGAGTGTCTCCAATATGTGCTGCATGTGCTCTGCTTTTGTCTCCTGGCCACTTTATCCTGTAGGCCAGTCATCTGAGGAGGCTCTCTTTGACTGCTATGGGCAGTGTTTGGTCCCTGGCCTGAATGTGGCACATTTTAACTAGGTTTGCTCTGGTCTGTTTATGAAATGAAACCAGTTGCCACCACTGCCAGGACCAAAGCTCTACAAAACTCCAGTATCAGAGGGGTGGCTGGCTGGCTCTTTTGGTAGGGCATGTGACTCTTGATCTCAAGATGATGAGTTCAAGCCCCACATGGGGCATAGAACTTACTTAAAAATAGAGAAACAAACTGCATCTTGAATTTTAAAAAGAAAAACTCCAGGGTGCCTGGGTGGCTCAGTCAGTTAAGTGTCGGTTCAGGTCATGATCTCATGGTTTGTGAGTTTGAACCCATGTCAGGTTCTGTATGGACAGCTCAGAGCCTGGAGCTTGCTTTGGATTCTGTGTCTCTCTCTCTCTCTGACTCTCCCCTGATCTCTCTCTCTCTCTCTCTCTCTCTCTCTCTCTCAAAAATAAATAAACGTTTAAAAAAAAGGAAAAGGAAAAAAGAAAAACTGTTGCATCAGGAGATGCAGTGTGAGCATGGTTTCAGGCTGGTCTTCTAGGGGATGGGGCCTACTGTGTTGGGATTGAGGGAAGCATGAGGGAGCGTGGGGGGTTAGGGATGGTTTAAGCAAGGTAGGTAGTGAGCATGGACACTGCACTGGTTCCCACAGGTGGCCCTATGCATATGCTGAGGGGAAGGGGAATAAAATGGCACTGGTCAGTTCCTTTGTTCCCATAGGGGTATCTCTGTAAACACTCCCTCTCTGGGCTCTGGGACATGCTCTGCGATGAGCAAATAACTTCCCCACTGTGTGCCCCAGGTGCTTTTCAGAACACCATTTCCATGCTTATGTTTGTGCACTATTTGCCCTGTCTTTTCCCCAAGAGCGACCCCAGTGCTCTTTGAGTTTTATTTAAGCCAACCTCCGCTGGTTGCAAGAAGTCAGAAAATTCAGTCCGTCTTGCTTTCCAAGCCGGTTGTTGTGTATATTTTTTTCCCATGCATTCCTCTCTGTGCTAATCTCTTACCCTTCTCTGTTACTCCTCACTTCAGGGTCATGATCCATTTCTCTCCCAAACCACATCTCCATACTTCCTGCCTGCTTCAGTGTGGCTTCCTCTCCTACCTTTAGTTGTGGAGTTTGTTCTGCCAGTCTTCAGGTGCTTTCTGGGTATCTAAGATGATTTGATAGCTGTATTCATAGTAGGAGGCAAACTTAGGGTCCCCCTACTTTGCTGCCATCTTGCCCTGTAGAGCACAGATACATTGATGAAGGCCAGAGAAGTCAGAATTGGCTTTATGGAGATGGTAACTGAGCTCAGTTTTGTATATAGGTGGCACTTTCAAGGTGAGGGAATAGCACCTGCAGTGTCATACACATATGAATGATTTAAGCATTATATATAAGGAGAAGGCTGAGAAATACATTCTCTCTGACGAGTCAGAGCTACAAGATCTTCAGGGCATAGCTGAGGAGAATGAACACTCATTGTTTAAAATTCCTTCAAAACTAGCTGAGCAGTGGCGAAGCAAGGTGACAGAATGAGTACATTGCAAAGTTGACAGAAAACAATGATAAAGACAGAATTAATTTATACTAATGCAAGAAAACAAGCACTGTAATTGAACAGAAATTTAGAAGAGTTACTATAATGTAAGGATGAGATTGTATAAATTAGACTTTAAGTTTCAAATAACAGAATTCATTCACTTTAAGCAGGAAAGAAATTTATTAGCAAGTAGTAACTACCTCCCAGAATGGCTAATGAAAAATAGGGTCAAACTGTAGAGTTACACAGTCCTAAATAATGCCCTATCATGTTCGTGCTTCTCTAGCTAAAAATTCCTGCCACCACTTCTCAGCACCTGTCACATTCAGTACTGGATAATGGAAGCACCATCACTGCCATCTTTGAAGATGGTGTAAGGCAGGGGCTGGCAGACTCATAGGCTGACAACATATTTTTGTAAGTGAAATTTTATTGGAACACAGTCATGCCCACTAGTTTATATATTGTCTGCAGTTGCTTTTGTTCTACACCCAGAGGTGAAGTGGAGAGAGAGTTCATGTGGCCCACAAAGCTGAAATATTTACTATTTACCCTTTTATAGAATACATTTTCCAACAATTGATTTAGATAACTTTCTTAGCCCTGAGAAAGAAAAGGGACTCAGCCCTAGAATAACAAATTAAACCATGGCATACCCTACTAGTCAGCCCATCCTCCTCTCCAACCAGACAGGCTATGATAAACAAGAGCAACTTTCATAGAAAAGTGAACAAGGGTCTTAAACGGAAAGAAGAGTGCTACTGATAATCATAAAGCCTTTGAAGAAAACTAAGTACAAAGGTACACACAAGATGAAATAACCCATAAGCAAAAGAGTTATTAGAACACATAGAAGAATCTCTCTTTCTCTCTCTTCTTAAATTTAAATCCAAGTTAGTTAACATATAGTGTAATAGTGATTTCAGGAATAGAATTTAGTGATTCAGCACTCACATATAACATCCAGTGCTCATCCCAACAAGTGTCCCTAATGCCCCTGACTCCTTTACCCCTTCCCTCCACCCAATACCCTGCCAGCAACCCTCAGTCTGTTCTCTGTACTTAAGAGTCTCTTACAGTTTGTCTCCCTCTCTGTTTTTATCTTCTTTTTGCTTCCCTTCCCTATGTTCATCTGTTGTGTATCAAAAATTCCACATATGAGTGAAATCATAGGATATTTGTCTTTCTCTCACTGACTCATTTCGCTTAGCATAATATACTCTAGTTTATCCCTGTTGCTGCAGATGGCAAGATTTCATTCTTTTTGATCTCTGAGTAATATTCCATTGTGTGTGTGTGTATACACACACACACACACACACACACACACACACACACCACATCTTTATCCATTCATCAGTCAATGGACATTTGGGCTCTTTCCATACTTTAGCTATTGTTGTTAGTGCTGCTGTAAACATTGGGGTGCATGTGTCCCTTCAAATAAGTGCTCCTATATCCTTTGAACAAATACCTAGTAGTGCAATTTCTGGGTTCTAGGGTAATTCTATTTTTAATTTTTTTGAGGAACCTCCATACTGTTTTCCAGAATGGCTGCTCCAGTTTACTTTCCCACCAGCAGTGCAAAAGTGTTCCTCTTTCTCCGCTTCCTCACCAACATCTTTTGTTGCCTGAGTCGTTCATTTTGGCTATTCTAACTGGTGTGAGGTGGTATCTCATTGTGGTTTTGATTTGTATTTCCCTAGTGATGACTGATGTTGAGCATCTTGTCATGTGTCTATTAGCCATCTGGATGTCTTCTTTGGAGAGGTGTGTATTCATATTTTTTGTCCATTTCTTCACTGGATTATTTGCTTTTTGCATGTTGAGTTTGATAACTTTATAGATTTTTGGATACTAACCCTTTATCTGATATGTCATTTGTAAGTGGCTTACCCCATTCCATTGGTTGCCTTTTAGTTTTGCTGATTGTTTCCTTCACTGTGCTGACACATTTTATCTTGATGAGGTCCCAATAGCTCATTTTTGCTTTTGTTCCCTTACCTCCAGAGACATGTCAAGTAAGAAGGTGCTGCAGCTGAAGTCAAAGAGGTTGTTGCCTGTTTGCTCCTCTAGGATTTTTATGGCTTTCTGTATTATGTTTACGTCTTTCATCCATTTTGAGTTTATTTTTGTGTATGGTGTAAGAAAGGGGTCCAGGTTCATTTACTTGCATGTTGCTGTCCAGCTTTCCCAACATCATTTGCTGAAGAGACTGTTTATTCCATTGGATATTCTTCCCTGCTTTGTCAAAGATTAGTTGGCCATACTTTGATGGGTCCATTTCTTGGTTCTCTATTCTGTTCCATTGATCTGAGTGTCTGTTTTTGTTCCAGTACCATATTGTCTTGATGATTACAGCTTTGTAACACATCTTGAAGTCCGGAATTGTGATGCCTCCAGCTTGGTTTTCTTTTTCAGGATTGCTTTGGCTATTCGGAGTCTTTTCTGGTTCCATACAAATTTTAGGATTGTTTGTTCTAGCTGTGTGAATAATGCTGGTGGTATTTTTATAGGGATTGCATTGAATATATAGATTGCTTTGGGTGGTATTGACGTTTTAACAATATTTGTTCTTCCAGTCCATGAGCATGGAATGTTTTTCCATTTCTTTTTGTCTTCTTCAATTTCTTTCATAAGCTTTCTATAGTTTTCAGTGTATAGACTTTTTCACCTCTTTGGTTAGGTTTATTCCTAAGTATTTTATGGTTTTTGGTGAAATTTTAAATGGGATCAATTCCTTGATTTCTCATTCTGTTGTTTCATTATTGGTGTATAGAAATACTACCAATTTCTGCATATTTATTTTGTATCCTGTGACTTTGCTGAATTCATTTATCAGTTCTAGCAGTTTTTTTGGTGGAGTCTTTGTGTTTTCCACATAGGATACTGTGTCATCTGCGAAGAGTGAAAGTTTGACTTCCTCCTTGCCAACTTGGATGTCTTTTATTTCATTTTGTTGTCTGATTGCTAAGGCTAGGACTTCCAACACTATGTTGAATAACAGTGGTAAGAATGAACATCCTTGTTGTGTTCCTGACCCTAGGGGGAAAGCTTAGTTTTTCGCCATTGAGGATGATATTAGCTGTGGGTCTTTCTTATATAGCCTTTATGATCTTGAGTATGATCCTTCTATCACTACTTCCCTGAGGGTTTTTGTCAAGAAGGATGCTATATTTTGTCAAATGCTTTTTTTGTATCTATTGAGAGGATCGTGTGGTTCTTATCATTTCTTTTATTAATATGATGTACCACATTGATTGATTTGCAGATATTGAACCAACCCTGCATCCCAGGAATAAATTCCACTTGATTGTGGTGAATTATTCTTTTAATGTATTGTTGGATCTGGGTTGCTAGTATTGTGTTGAGAATTTTCGCATCCATGTTCATCAGGGAAATTGGTCTGTAGTTCTCCTTTTTAGTGGGGTCTTTGTTTGGTTTTGGAATCAAAGTAATGCTGACCTCATTGAATGAGTTTGGAAGTTTGTTCCATTTCTATTTTTTGGAACAGCTTCAAAAGAATAGTGTTAACTCTTCTTTAAATGTTTGGTAGAATTCCCCTGGGAAGCCATCTGGCTCTGGATTCTTTTTTGTTGGGAGAATTTTTATTATTGATTTAATTTCTTTACTGGTTATGGGTATTTTCACATTTTCTATTCTTTCACTTTTGGTAGTTTATATGTTTCTAGGAATTTGTCCATTTCTTCCAGATTGCCCAATTTGTTGGCATATAATTGCTCATAATATTCTCTTATTATTGTTTCTATTTCTGTGGCATTGGTTGTAATCTTTCCTCTTTCATTTGTGATTTTATTTATTTGGGTTGTTCCTTTTTCTTTTTGATGAATCTGGCTTGAAGTTTATAAAGTTTTGTTAACTCTTTCAAATGACCAGCTCCTGGTTTCATTGATCTGTTCTACTATTCTTTTGATTCTGATATCATTGATTTCTGCTCTAATCCTTATCATTTCCCTTCTGATGGTTGTGGGCTTTATTTGCTGCTCTTTTTCCAGCTTTTTTAGATGTAAGGTTAGGTTGTGTATTTGAGATCTTTTTCTTTCTTTAGGAAGGCCTGGGTTGCTATACACTTCCGTCTTATGACTGCCTTTGCTTGTATCCCAGAAGTTTTGGGCATTAGTGTTTATATTTTCATTGGCTTCCATGTACTTTATAATTTCCTCTCTAATTTCTTTTCTTGGTTAACCCATTCATCCTTTAGTAGGATGTTCTGTAGTCTCCAAGTATTCATGGTCTTTCCAAATTCTTTCTCGTGGTTGATTTCGAGTTTCATAGTGTTGTGGTCTGAAAATAAGCAAAGTGTGATCTCAGTCTTTTTGTACTTGTCAAGGGCTGATTTGTGACCCAGTATGTGATCTATACCGGAGAATGTTCTGTGTGCACTAGAGAATAATGTGTATTCTGCTTTAGGATGAAATGTTCTGAATATATCTGTTAAGTCCATCCACTCCAGTATGTCATTCAGAGCCATTGTTTCCTTGTAGATTTTCTGCTTACAAGATCTGTCACTTGCTATAAGTGGGGTGTTGATGTCCCCTAGTATTATGGTGTTATTATCAATGAGTTTCTTTACATTTGTGATTAATTGACTTATATATTTATGTCCACATTGGGAGCATAAATATTTACAATGGTTAGATTTTCTTGGTGGGTAAACCACTTAATTATGATATAATGCCCTTCTTCATCTCTTGTTACAATCTTTATTTTAAAACCTAGTTTGTCTGATATAACTATGGCTACTCTAGCTTTTGACGGCCATTAACATGAAAGATGTTTCTCCATCCCCTTACTTTTAATCTGCAGGTGCCTTTGGGTCTAAAATTAGTCTCTTATAAGAAGCATATCGATAGGTCTTGTTTTCTTATCCATCCTAATATCCTGTGTCTTTTGATTGAAGCAGTTAGTCCATTGACATTTAAAAATTTTTTTATGTTTATTTATTTTTGAGAAGAGAGAGACAGAGTATGAGTGGGGGAGGAGAGAGAAAGAGGGAGACACAGAATCTGAAACAGGCTCCACACTCTGAGCTGGTCAGCACCCAGCCCCACGTGGGGCTTGAACTCATGGACCTTGAGATCATGACCTGAGCTAAAGTCTGATGCTTAACCGACTGAGCCACCCAGGTGCCCCTAGTTAGTCCATTGATGTTTAAAGTGAGTACTGAAAGATGTGAATTTAGTGCCATTGTGTTGCCTGTAGAGTTGGTGTTGCTGGTGGTATCCTCTGGTCCTTTCCAGTCTTTGTTGTTTTTTATCTTTTTTGTTTTGTTTTTTCTGCGCTCAAAGAGTGGAGGAATTATCCTGATTCAGATGTTATTCCTTTTTAATAAGTCACTGAGTTCTCTAAGTCTTGTATCATGCTCTTTTGCCTTTGTTTCTTTCTTTTTTTCTGCTTCATTATTCTCCATAGTTTTATCTTCTATATCGCTCATTCACTGCTCTGCTTTGTCCATCCTTGCCGTCATGGCACCCATTCAAGATTGCATCTTGGTTATAGCATTTTGTATTTCATCTTGATTAGCTTTTACTTCTTTTATCTCCACAGAAAGAGATTCTATGCTGTTTTCAAACCCAGCTGGTATTCCTATTATCATGATACTAAATTCTAGTTTAGACATCTTGCTTATATCTGTGTTGATTAAGCCCCTGGCTGTCATTTCTTCCTGTTCTTTATTTTGGGGTGAATCCCTTAATTTTGTCATTTTGGAGGAAGAAAAAAAATTAAAATTAAAATTAAAATTAAAATTCAAAACAAAAAATTAAACAAAGGAAGCTAGATCCTAGGTGTGTTTTGGTCTGGTTGTTGAAAGAAGCTTGATAGAATAGAGAAAAAAGGAAAATAAAAGGAAAAAAAGGTAAGAAAAAATTTAAAAACTTAAAAAAAATTATAGAATAAAATAGAATAAAATGAAATAAAGAAAATTAAATAAAATAAAAAATTTTAGATAAAAAGTAAAGTAAAATAAAATATAATATTCTCTTTCTGTATCCAAGAAAGAAAGAAGAAAACTATTTAAACAGAAACAGAATCAAAGAAAATGAACAAATAAATAAACAAGCAAACAGAATGAAACCTGAATGAAGTTATATCCACTTTCCCCTAGTACTGAAAGTATGTAGCCCTCTATAGTCTATACACTAAGCAGATGAAGTGACTTGTGCTGGTCTTCTGGAGGATGTACTTGGAGGGCGCAGTTGGGTGGGGCTTGGTGCAACAGCTCTGTTCTCTACTCCATTCTCCACTGCTTAGCTTACTGGGATGGATCAGTGTAGAGGTGGAAATGGCTTCACTTAGCTCCCTGGTATCTGGCACAGAAACTTTGCACTCTCACTGACCCACAGTCAAGCACCCCTCCTTTGTCTCAGACCTCTGTCTACTCCCTGCCTCTACTCTGTCCATTTACAAGCTATCTGCCTGCCAGTCTGCACCTTCCTCCAGAGTTTTATCTCAGATGGGGTTGTGTTTCAAAGCCCTGCACTTCAGAGACCCCACCGCTTGGAACCCCATCTGACTCTCTGTGGGAAGGTCTCACTGAGCAATGTCTGGGTGCTGGATTGCCTCAGAAAATGTATGTGTGATTGCACAGCAGCAGAGGTTCAGAGATTATGGCAAATTAGAAAACACAGCTGTCATCAGGTTCCACTGCACTCTGGTGTCTTTTTCCCAATACCAGCAAACGTGGCTGCTCTCTGGGGTCCACTAGGACCTTTGCCTGTGAGGAGACCATATGGCCTTAACCAAATGCACTCCAAACAAGGGAACCACTTCTCCATGTATGGCACATGGACTCTTCAGACCCCGCTGCCTGCTCCTGGGGATTCACCCTGCTTCCTCACCAGAGCACTGCCAGATACTGGGCTCTGGAACTTCAGACTCTATGCTCTGCTGTTTATAGAATCCTTGTGGTATTGAAACCCTCTCCTTTCTCCCCATCAGTGGTTTTGGGGAACAGGTTTCTTTTTCAGTCCCTGCAAGTGTTTTCACTCTTTCTCTTTCTCTCCAGCTACTTTTGGGGGAGTGCCTTTTTTTCAGGATCCTGATGCACCACACTCTCCCCTTTCTCTTTCTCTGTGCTCTCTCCACAAAAACGGCTCCCTACCCTCCATGGCTTTTCTCTCTCCCAATTCACCTCTCCATACTGTGTACCTGCCAAGTTCTGTGGCTCAAGTTATGCAGATTGTTGTGTTAATCCTCATATCACTTTCCTAGGTTTTCAAAATGGTTTGGTGCTGATCTAGCTGTGTTTCAGGAATGAGACCAGCTCAGGGTCTCCATGCTGCTCCACCATCTTAACTCCATGAAGAATATCTTAAAGTATGGTCAACATCTGTAGAAGTTTATATGAACGTATTATATCCAGAAAATAAGACTTCGTTACCCAAAAGAAGTGTGGAAATTAAAAAAAAAATGTGATCATAAAAAACAAGAGATGAATGCACATAGGTAGTGAGAAGGAGTAAAGATTCTTCCAGAAAACACTTCAAAATAGCAAAGATTTGGGAAGTATGAGAGAAAATTTAAGTGGTATGAAGGATAGATTAAAAGTTCCCATATCCATCCCAGCAGAGATTATATAAAGGATGAGGTAGGTGGAGGGAAAACCTATAGGGATAGAAAGGATCTTCATATTACATAGTGAGCAAGCTGAGTGCTGAGCAGAATGAATGGGAAAAGTCTCTTGCTTGTATACATTTTGGTAAAATGTAAGACACCAATAATATAAAATCTTAGAGAAGAGAATCTTTAAAACTTTCTTAGAATTAGAGCTAGAGGTAGCTCAACTAAATGAGCATCTACTTGGTATCAGGTGTTCCACTGATACATTGAATCCTAGTATAATGAAGCATATATGAGAAAGAAGGCATAATTATAGGTATAGATAAAAGTTTTTAATGTTTTTTTTTTTGAGAGAGAGCATGAGCAGGGGACGGGAAGAAAGAAAGGGGGACAGAGGAACCCAAGTGGGCTCTGCACTGACCTCAGTGAGCCCAATATGGGGCTTGAACTTACGAGCTGTGAGATCATGACCTTAGCCAAATTGGACACTCAACTGACTGAGCCACCCAGGTGAGCCTGGATGAAAATTTTAAATTACAAGAGCATGCTATGTAAAAAAATCTATCTGAAATGAAAATTTTATAGAAAAGCAGTACCCAAATTGGCTAAGGAAGAGTTTAAATAAAAGGAAGAAAGTAAAAAAATCATGGAGAAGATATCCAAATATCTGTACTATAAAAGGCAACCAATTCCTTATCTTCCATAGGTTATAGCTGCCAAACTTTTCAAAAACACAAAATTTTTGTTTTAGAAACTATTACAAAGAAAATAAAGGAAGGTTTCCTAAATTGGTCTAAGATTAGCATGACTCTTAGACCCAAACTAGAAAAAATTGACATGGAAAGAGAAGGAAGTTTTAAGCAAATCTCATCTTGGAACAGAGATGCAAACCCTTAAATAATAAAATAATAAATCAATTCTAAGAATATGTAAAATGATTAGTAACTCATGTTGTTTTATCACTCCATCTCCCCTCCTCTATTAGTTAGAAGCAATATTCTCTTCCATGTATTAGTTTGCTGTTTGGTGCTTTTAAGACTGTTTTTCACCTTTTCCTTTAGCTTTTCAGTTATTCTCCACAGAAAGGTTGGTCTAAATTCTATGGTCTACTCTTCCTACATATAGAGGCTCTGGAACTCTCATTTTTTGGGAAAAATAATTCAGTGTCCTGAAATATCAGATATACACATAAATTCTAAATGAAATGTAGTACTGGGGGGAAAATGAAGAGTCTTGTATATCATTGCCTGGGCCAAAGGTAGTGGTTAAGAAGAGAGGAGGATTCTTTTCCTAAGCAAGACACAAAACTTATGCTATAAAAAAAAAAATTACTAAACTTGACCACATACAAATTTAGACTTTAAATATACATGAAGCTCATTGAAAATTGACAATTACAAATTTGAATTCCCTTGACAAAGGACATCATAAATAATGTTAAGGGAGACAAAGAGACAAGGGAACATATTTGGACCCCATATAACGAAGAATGTTGTCCATAATAGGAAAGGAGGATTTACAAACCAAAAAGAAAATTCCGAGGAACTAGTCTCCCTTTCTAATGAGCCAAATTTATCAACAAGCAATTCATAGAACAAAAATGCATACTATGGATAAACTTAATATAATCAGCTTCACTTATCAGTGAGATGAAACCAGACTACAGATAAACTAGTGCTAGCATATGCTGCTGACAATAGCATAAAAATACATGTACGTTTAGGCAGCACTTTACCTCTGATTATCCTAAAAGACTCATACAAGCTTACAAAGATGTTTATTGGGAAATTTTCAGCACCCCTCGGTGCCTAAATAAAAGTTAAATATCCAAACTATGAAGTACTATGTAAGCTGTTATAAATATTGGGATAGATTTATATATGCTTCAGGGAAATATCACTATGAAAAAATATTAGGTAAAAAAAATAAGTTTGAGGACTTTTCTTTTTTGTTTATGTAAAAAAATCCCATGTGTATTTGTGCATACATATTTATAAATGTAAAACAAAACTAGAAAAATGCACACCAAATTACTAGCAATGTCTGTGTGGAAGGCATTTGAGAGTTGAATGTGGGTGAGTTGGGACTTTCACATGTTTCCCTACATAATAATATATTCCTTGAATATTTAATAATGAACTGTGTTCATTTATTATTTATATATTAAAAGAAAAAAGTATGGTGCATAGACTATGAGATAAAATTAAAGGAGCCTGAGCTTTGGAATCAAGCAAACTTAGCTTTCTGTCATTCTGGCTTTTTCTTGCTGGTTCTTTGACTTTAGGCAAATCACTCAGGCTTTCTGAACCTTCATCTGAATTTAAAATGAGGGTAATAAAATAAAAGCATGTGTGTAAATGTCACATAGTGCTTTGCATGTAGTAGGTTCAGTAAAATTTGCTGTGTTCCTTCTCTTGGGGAATAGTGAAAAATAAATAAGGCAGAGGTAGAGAAGAGACCTCTTCTTCAAGACTTTGAAAGTGAGAAAGAATGACAGCCTTCATTTGGTAAGCAGAAGAGCCACTGTAAAATCTTGAATGGGAGAGTAACCTGATCCAAAAGATGTTTTAGGAAGATTAGTTTGGTGATTCTAAAGAGAACAACAAGTCCATTGGCATAGCTTTATCTCTTTTTCTGTGTAAATGGTGACATTGTAGAATTGGAAACCCTTAGGATGCATCATTTGTCCTTCATTGTCAGACATGACCTAGTGAGGATCTGGGCAAGAGGTCCCCAGAGAAGCCCATAGCTGTGCAAGTTTATTTGATCCTCTTAAAATCAGCATTGTGGCTAAGGTCCAATGGAATCCATTTCTCTAATTGCTTTTCACCAGGATTGTCTATTTTTCTTTCGGAGTTCTAAGTTCCCACTGCAGATATTGAAGCACAACCAATTATTCCTTAGTAAGTTGAGGAAAACTTTAAAGGCAGACCTGGTTTAGTCCTAGCACAAAATTTTGTCATCACAAATACTCCAAAAAAGATCTCCCAAAGTTACAATAGACTTTATTTGCTTCTCTGGGAGATAACTGACATTCTGGAAGGATATTCTCCCATGATATGCCTTTGTCTTCATCTTCTCTGCACACCAGATATCATCCTGTTTGAATCTCCAGATTTTTGTGGTACCAAACTAAGCTCAGCCTTGAGAAAGCAGAGAATAGATATTAACTTTTTTGGTGCTCAGTGTGCTATCAAGTCATGCCCCTGTCCGTGTTAGTTTCCAAAGACTTAGAAATAAAGATTTTTGTAGCCACACAAATATCCTCCTCTTAAGGTAAAATTAACAATATTTGGCATCTATTCCAATGTTACCAGGCATGTTGAGAGGCAGGAAAATACATCCAATAATGAGGGAAAAAATAAGTTCATTGAAACTAACTCAGAAACAATACAGATGATGGTATTGGTAGTCACGGACATTAACAGAGTTTCCATAACACTATTCCATATATTCAACAGGCCAGAGGAAGGATTGAACATGCTAGGAGAGACATAGTACATTAAACATGTAAATTCTAGAGATGGAAACTATAATGTCTGAGGCAAAAAAATATACTACATGGGATTGATTACATTTTCATTGCAGAAGAAAAGATTAATGAACTTAAAGACATGGCAATATAAACTATCAAAAATGAAACAGACTGAGAAAGAACTTTAAAAAATGAAGAGAATATCAGTAAACTGAGGGACACCTTGGAGTAGCCAAAGATAAGTATAATTGGAATCTCTGAAGGAAAAATTATGGAAGGGGACAGAAAAAATATTTGAAGTAATAATAGCTGAGAGTTTCTAAATTTGATGAAAATTATCACCCACAAATCTGAGAAGCTCAATAAAGCTCACGCACAAGAAACACAAAAAAAATGACACCATGGCAAATCACAATCAAATTTCTTAAAACCAGTGATAAATAAATGCAGTACATTGCATATACATTGACATACAGTGGTAAGGATGAGAGCAGATTTCTTATTTGAAACAATACAAGCTAGAAGACAATGGAGCAATATTCAAAGTACTGAAAGAAAAACAGCCTAGAATTCTTTATCCCACTAAAATATCTTGCAAAGGCAGAATAAGACTTCCCATGCATGCAAAACCTGAAATAAGTCACCACCAATAGATCCTCCCCATAACAAATAAGTCTTTGATGCAGAAACAAAATTATACCAGATGAAAACATAGATCTACACAAAGAAGTGGAAAGTGCCAGAAATGTTTACAGGAAATAAAGGGTATATGGATATAAGTTCAACTACACCATGAAAAAGCAATCAGTGAAATCCAGAACATGAAATGTTTTTCAGATTGTCTCACTTAATTTCTTTAAGAAACAAAACAAACAAGTAAAAAAAAAAGGCTAGAATGTGAACTAATGTAGATTAAAAGAATTAAAGACAACTTCTATACTCCAACTAGAGCAGCTAAAATAAAAACACTGAAAATGCAAAATGGCCACAAAGATGTGATTCAACCCAAACTCTCATACATTGGTGGTGGGACTGTAAAAGGTACAAGCACTTGAGAAAACTCCTTAGTAGTTTTATTTAATTTAAGTTTACATACATCTTACTGTATATGAACCAGCAATTACAATTCCAGGTATTTGCCCTAGAAAAATAAAATCTTAATCCACAAAAAGACTTCAAACTAGAAACAACTTGATCAATAGATAAATGGATAATGAAGCATGGTACCACCATACAATGGGATAATAACATAGCAGGAAGGAACAACATATAACGAATGGAAGCAAAAACATGGATGAATCCCAAAACATAGGCCAGAATCAAAAGGGGTATATACTTTATAGTAGTATTCATAGGAATTTCTACAGTACTCAAAGCCAATCTACGAGCAGTGACTGCCTCTGCGGTAGGGTAGGAACTGACTGGGAAAGGAAAACTCTGAGTGACCAAAATGTTCTATATCTTGATAAAGGTATGGGCAACACAAATATATATATTTGTCAAAAATTAATTTAACTGTACGCTTAATATTTGTGCTTTTTATTATGTATAAATTACACCTCAATTTAAAAGAGGGGAGATTGAAAGTAAAATACTTGTTTGACAAATGGGTGAGCACTATTTAGATCCTAATATAAAACAAAACCTAATACCAAAAAAACCCCATTTTTTAGATAGAGAAATAAAAAATAGATAGATGATATCAAAGAATTGTTGATAGTTTTTGTTTTTAACCAGGACAGAACTATCCTGGTTATATAAGAAAATGTCTTTTTTTTTCCCCCCTATCTGGAAAGTATTTGAGCAGGATAACATGATACCAGGGATTCACTTTAAAATGCAAGCAATTTTTTTTATTATGAAATTTATTGTCATATTGGTTTCCATACAACACCCAGTGCTCATCCCAACAGGTGCCCTCCTCAATGCCCATCACCCACTTTCCCCTCCCTCCCACCCCCCATCAACCCTCAGTTTATTCTCAGTTTTTAAGAGTCTCTTATGGTTAGGCTCCTTCTCTTTTTTTTCCCCTCCCCCAATTTTAAAAAGCAAAGAGGGAAAAAAGAAGCACTAGATAAAGCAGGTATAGAAAAATGTTGATATTTGTTGAATCCAGGTAATGGGGTAATAGAGATTCATTAGAGTAAACTCAATTATGAGATATATATATGTATAATATATGTAGAATATACATAATAATACGTACATAATGAAAAATGTAAAATGTCCTACAAAAATCTTCTAAAAAGAACGAAAAGCATGTTTTTAAAATGATTTGTATCAAGGGTGCCTGGGTAGTTCAGTCACTTAAACATCTGGCTCTTGATTTTGGCTCAGGTCATGATATCATGGTTCTTGGGTTCAAGACCCACATCAGGCTCTTTGCTGACAGTGCAGAGCCTGCTTGGGATTCTCTTGCTCTCCTTCTGTCTCTGTCTCTCCTGTGCACTTTGTCTCTCAGAATAAATAAATAAACTTAAAGAAATCTATTAAAATTATTTTTAACAAATGGAAACTGCAGTTTCCACCACCAGAGATCTTCAGATTTGATCCTTCAGTCCTAAGCTAGTGTTGTACATGGACAAAAATGGACCTGTATTTTCTTTGGCCCTGTGTTGTTGCTAGTGAGGACTTCGTTTCAGCTTAAAGGCTCTTCATCAACTCATGTCTGTTGCTCAGGAGGGAAATTCCTCCCAGCTCTGTTCTTTTTAGTGGCATGAGTCACCTTCCCCTATCCTCTATATGTTGGATGGTGGTTTTAACTCAGGATGATGTGAACTGAATTCAAGGGTAATTTTGCATTAGCTGTCGCCAGACTTTTTGATCACACACCCTTATGAGTTACAAAAAATGGATGCACACCCTCAATATTGGTATACTTATTTATTTATAAATTTTACACACACATGCACACCAGTGTTCTAATTTGGTTTGTACCTGATAAAATATCATAAAATTGAAATAAAAATATGGGATAAAGATAAAATAAATACTTTAAAAAATTAAAAAAAAATTTTTTTTTAATGTTTACTTATTTTTGAGAGAGAGACAGAGTGTGAGCAGGGGAGGTGCAGAGAGAAAAGGAGGCACAGAATCCAAAGCAGGCTCCAGGCTCTGAGCTGTCAGCACAGAGCCCAACGTGGGGCTTGAACTCAGGGACTGTGAGATCATGATCTGAGCTGAAGTTGGACACTCAACTGACTGAACCACCCAGACGCCCCCCAAATTTTTTTTAATGTTTATTTTTGAGAGAGAGACACACACAGAGTGTGAGTGGGAGAGGGTCAGGGAGAGAAGGAGAACAGAATCTGAAACAGGCTCCAGGCTCTGAGCTATCAGCCCAATGCAGGGCTTGAACCCATGAACCATGAGAGCATGACCTGAGCTGAAGTCAGACACTTAACCACCTGAGCCACCCAGGTGCTCCTAAAATAAATACTTTTAAAAATTTTCTTATTAATCTTAATAGTTTCATGATATCATTTGTCTCAAGAAGTTACTGTGACATTATCGAAAGACAACATCCACTTAAGGCAAGGACTTTATTTCATGATAGTATATATGATTTGCCCTAGGGAAGGGCAGTTACCTCCGAATTTGGATGTGAGGAAAGCAGTGACTCTACAGAGCCAGCGTGTTCCAAAGGAGAGCGCGCTGCCCTCCCGCACTGAGCATGATCTGAATCCTTCCTCTGTAAGGAGAGAGCCCTTCTCTGTGCTGCCACCTCACAGGACAGGGCTTGCTCCTCCTGTTCCACCACCCTTGCTTCAGGCTATCCATTTAGACTTTATTTCCTTGCCCGGTTATCCTAGTCTAGAATGTGATGGACGGGCTGTGCCGGATGCAATTCTCCCAGGGCTCCCTTTGTTCTCTGTATCTTCTTTCACCTTTGCAGCAACCTTGTCATTCTCTCTGTCTCCCCTCTTGAATTTTGCTGCCTTGTACTGTCACATCAAACTTGGCAAGACTCCATGTTACCCACACAAAAAGTCTCCTGTGTCTCGATGTGGCACACCATCTGCAAGCCCCACTTTATGTCCTGTGGCTTCCTCCTACAGTCACTAACTCACCTGCTCCCTTTTCTCAAACATTCAAGTCGCATCCCTCCATCCTACTTTTGTTCATGCTTTTTTCTGTCTGAAATGCCCTCTCCTCCTTACTTATTAATCCTTAGTTTAAAGTTCTAGTTTGGATACCAGTGCTCCCCAAGGCATTTTTGGACCATTCTGGCCTGTTTTAGAATTCCTTCCTCTCCTACATGCCTAGAGTAGTTATTAATATCCTCTCCCATGTTGTGATTAGACCTCAATACTCCTTTTGCTTAATCTGGCACAGTGTAGATGCTAAATGAACAAATGAATGAGTAAGCGAGTGAATGATTTTGTGATCTGCCCTCCACTCTGGAGTGCCATTTGATCCTGATAGTTTTTTCTAAAAGGTCACATAGCAGCTAAACTGTGGGGATTAGGAAAATCTGCAAGGGTCATCATATTGCCTGAACTATGACAGTTCTGACTGGTCACGGTAACTGATTGCTAACCTCTCCCTGACCTCATTCCTCCTGCCAGGCTGTCTTGTACTGTCTGCAGTCCCTAGTAACACAGCTGCTTTTGTCTCTCACCCTGTCTCTCTGGTCTGCTTTCTGGTGCAGAGTAGGGGAAAGCAGGGCACCTTGGAGGCAGTGCTTGTCCATCCCTTAAGGACAAATCCAGTATCCATACCCACAGCAAAAGGGGACAGGACGAGAGGAGAGTGAAATATTGACACTAGATGGCCAAGATCAGATTACTGAGGTTAGGAGCAGAATTACAGAAAGGAGCAGATACCAGTGTGAGCAGTATTGCCTGGGAAGGTGTGCTTGGACATTATGTGGAGGGGGAATCACGAAAGCCTAGATGGTCACTTGCTGTCTCTCAACTTCCTTCTAGGCACTGAGAGATGGATGATTTCCTTCTAGATATTTTTCCTACAAAGTGGACAGTGGCAGCAGTGGGTGGGGTGGTACTGAGTACCTGAGTAGGATTTTCTTAGGGGAGATGTAACAAAGACAAGAGAATATCTATCCAATAACTTAAACATTCCATTAAAAAATAAACTACTTAAAGTAAGAGCATTCACGCCAAACACTAATTACCAATGAATTTATTACAGCAGACCAATTTAGTGCTCCTAGGTTCCAACTGATGTTCTCTCTCCCTATTTTAACATTAAGTGGCTTTAAATGCTTAATGTAATGCTGAATTTCCTCAGTTTCTATTTTAAGTGTTTGTTAAGCATATGCCTTGTGTTCAAATTTGATAATATAAAGGACTGTTCTTTTACCAACTTTTCTGTGAATTCTATTATAATCTTCTTAAATGTAGACCCAAATGTGCTCTGGTAAATAGGTAAATATGGATTTTGGATCTGCTGTTTTAAAATGGGTAGGCATGTGAAGATAAGGCCACAGGATGGGAACATAGTCCCTAGATCAATATTTTGGCCTGGTGACCTACAAAGGGGGCAAATTTGAAGAAAGAGGAGAAAGACTTTGAGAGACTGTATCAGAAAGCAACGAGTAGCTAAGAATCTATCCACTAACCGGAAGATGCAACTTGGGTAGAAAGAATTAAGGCAGGAGAGAAGTAGTGAATTAGGGGAAATCGTGCAAGCAGGAAGGCCTGATGTAGCATGATAGGTAGTTTGGGAAGAATGTGGGCACAGTTAGCTGATGACATTTAAAAAAAAAAAAAGAGCTTGAGAGACAAAGCGCTAACATCTTGTGTGCGAGAGTGGTGTCAAACTGCAAACTGTGTCAAACATTGTCTCTGCGTATTTATTTTAAAAGATTTTTTTAAATGTTTATTTACTTTTAAGAGATGGAGAGACAGAGTGTGAGTGGAGAAGGGGCAGACAGAGAGAGGGAGACACAGAATCTGAAGCAGGCTCCAGGCTCGGAGCTGTCTGCACAGAGCCTGATGCGGGGCTCAAACCCACCAGCCATGAGATCATGGCCTGAGCCGAAGTCAGACGCTCAACCGACTGAGCCACCCAGGTGCCCCTGTCTCTGCATATTTATAATTTCCTTGTCTATACTACCGTATAGATAAAATATTTGTATTTTGCTTTATTTAAATATTTATTACTTTTGATTTCTTTTTTCCATTTAAAATAGTGTTTGTCCTCTAAATGACCTGACCATGGATATGCTGCAAAGGCACATAGAAAGCATGGAGGGTGTAGAGAATGTGCCAGGAAAGAGTGAGCATACATAGAAAAGAGGGCAGGAAGCCTTTATGGACAGCCAAAAGAGAACTGTAGAGCGCATAACCATAGAGCCGCCTCCCAGGTCAAGGAACTGGACCCAGCCAGGGCCCAGAAGTTTCTCCATGTCCATTCATATCATGACCACATGCCCTCTCCTGAGTTCAGGAAGATAACATCTTAGAGTCTTCGAAAAGCTTAATGATTTTGCTTTTTACATTTAGGTTGATAATCTACCCTGAACAAATTTTTTGTGTGTGGGATGAGGTGCAGTTTCAACTTTTCTTTTCCTCATTTGGATACTCAGTTGTCCCAGTACCATTTATTCAAAAGCCTGTCTCCATTGCATTGCATCATCAGTTATCTGTCTCTAGACCCTGAATTTATTTATCCTATTGTAGGGAAACATTTTTAAAGTTCATTAATTGAAGCCTCTGATTTTCCCAGCTTCCCTCTCTTGAGCCTTTCCTATGTCTGAGGCTCACTCTCTAATTGACAATCTTCATTTAGTCCTTGTGATAACCCCATGGGGTTCCTATTGTTATCCCTGGGTGATTAGAGGTTAAGTAAGTTGCCCAAGGGTACCCAGCTCCTAAGTAACAAAGCCAAGAGTCCAAAGTCTGTCCTTCTGCATTCTACTCTGAGGCCCAACACCTTCCACAGAGCTGACCTGTAATCCTGTCTCTGACCATTTCAGTCACAGTCTTTTAGATATCCTGCCTAAAACCTGCCTTGAACCATCCTGCCCTTCTAGACACTTAACTTGCTCTCTCTATCTGCGTGGAGACGTGTCTGCTGATTGGATTTGAATTCTTTGTCTATTTAAAGAATCAAGTATCAGTCAGCCGCTCAGGCAGGCTGAGCCTCAGGCTCTCTGCCCTGTGCTCTTGCCAAGGGATCTTGGCGAGGTCTGGGGTTTTCCCAAAAGGGTTTGCTACTTGATACTCACTCTTCAGCCTAATTTTCAACCTGTGATGCTTTCCTGAGCCCGTACAGGTAGTTGATTGTGCAGCTTTTCCTTTGTGTGCAAAGAATGTTCCGTCATCAGCCCAGATTTACTTTTCTCAAAGGTATCACTGAGAGATGGCAGCCTGTGGGGAACAGAGAGCTGATTGGAGGGTTGGAAATGGGTCCTCGGATTGACGTGCATTGCCTGGGTTGCCAAGCAGGGCTACATTTTCAAAAGGGATGATTATCCAAGGTCTGTTGCAGAGCTGAAATCTGGTTTATAAAAAAAGAAGAGGTTAGGGGCAATGCCATTCACACTGAGTTTGCCAAATCCTTAATCATGAAATATTCTCAGAATGTTGGCAATCACTTCTGGGTAACCCTGCTTACACAATAGTTCCCAAAGCTGCCAGAAACACTGGTATGAAATGCTTAAGTAAGGTCATTAAACAATGTGGGAGTTCACTGCCTTTCTCTGAAATATCTTACTGACTTTGAATACGATGAATTCAGATAATCTCTTCTACAAAAGCACACGTGTCAGAGCATGGATGCTGCTACCTTGTCCCATCCACGTGACATTGCCACATATCAATACCACCTCCTAGAGGTTGCATGAGGGATGACTACAACATATGGCTTTGTCATGTAAATGCTTTACATTTCTTTTTCCTAAAGCTCCTCGTTTGGAAGGTATACAGTGGCTAAAGGCTGGCAGCGTTTTGGAAAGAATAGTTCAGGTTTTATCCTAGAATCTGTTCTGTGCCTGGTGGTCCCTCGCCACACATCCTTAAACTTCCTGACAACCTGTCAACAACCAGATGACTTTAGCTCCTAGCACAGTGGTGCTTTCTGCTACAGACGGGGTGGACAACGTGAAGCCACTTGTTGGGTGTGCGATGACCATTCCCTGAGACTCAGAAGGATCCTCATTGTCTTGAGGCGTGGAATGTGCCTGTATTTATGGACCTTTTGTTCTACCAGACTCTTCACTCCCAGTCTGTAACATGAGGATGCTTTTGATACATCTCTTAACCTTTTCACACCTTTCTTTTTAAAACTTTTTGTCATTGGCAGTTGTCACACTATCTGTATGGGCTCCAAGAATGACCTCAGATGATGATGTAACTATTGGATTTATTTATAAGGAATGATCTAGATTTCCTCATGGCAATTGCAGTTCTTGCATTGCACTGAGGTCTCTTCTTCAAAATTGGCTGCAAGCTAAGTGTTTCTGTCAGAATCTTCCAGCACTAGAAAAAGCTGGGAGAATGAGGAGACTACTCAGTCAATTCAATGTATTCTGGACTTATGGGTAACTAGTTTCATGCAAAGGTGTTTCTCAAAGTCTGAATCTTTGCTATGAGTCCCCAAAATTGCTGACACAGATTGCTTTACTGTAAAGGGGCTCAGAAAAATCGGAGGAAACCTATAATATATTTTGGAAGTGATCATCAACATATAGTATCTACATTTATAGAGAATGTGTTGGCAGCAAGGAAATGGGCACTGATGAGAAAATCTAGAAAAATGCAAGTTACAGACAAGCAGTTGCTAAGTTGTTTGTCTCTTATTTGTTGGTTTGGGATGTGGTAGGTCAAAGTCCTGTTCTTACACTTGTACTTCTAAATAAAAATCTTTCTGAGAGCCTTGGGAAGTGAGAGAAAGAGAGAGAGACTCTGATATGTTCTAAGATGAATCAATAAAAGAAAAGGGCAATGTCTGGAAAACAGATTGAGGTAGTTAGGATGGCTGATGCTGCTTCCCTCCATCCCAGATTTGTGGTAGCTGAAACATGAAGCAAGGTGGAATCCAAAGAACAGCACGTGAAGCCAAGACTCAGCTGGTTGAGATAAGAAGCCAGATGGGGCCTTCCATCTCCCCCTCAGCCCACCCCTCAGATTACCATTTATAAGCACTTTTGAGAAGTCTCTCTTGGGCTTCTCTGAGTAGATTTAGGGCTGGCACCCTCCTTGTAAGTTCTCTTCTTTGGTGTGCCTACATCTTCATTGCTCTGGTCCAACATCCTGGTCTCTGTGGTGTGCAGGGAGTGTTTCTGTTAAGGTTTCCTTGGAACCTGGAGTTGTTATCGATATGATCTGGAAACTCCAAGAGGTAGAGTTTGTATAGAATAGTACTGGTGTGGTGGTTTCCAGCTTACAAACTGTTTTCAAATCTGAGGTGGCAGTGGCTCTGTCTGTTTGGTCATAATTGTTTACACTCAACCACAGCCACATCCTGACACAGAATAGGTGCCAATAGTTGTTGAATCTGTGACGAACAAAGAAATCTATCATTTCACTTGACATCGTAATTATCCACTGAAGTAGCTAGGGCTGTTATCATCCATTCTCATTTCATACATGACGAAATTGAGTCTCAGCAAAACTAAATCCTTCTCCTCTGCAAGTCAGGCTGCTAGATTGCTGCACTGGAACCATAACCCAGTTATTTTTATTCCAAACCCAGTGTTTCTTCTATACCAAAGAAAGAGAAATGGAGGAGGAGACTAACGGTAATTTGAGTCAGACATCTAGGGAAGTGGATGGATTTCTAAATTTTTTTTATTGTTAGATAGGCTAGGATTTCATTTACAGCCTGAAGCCAGTACGGATCTAGAGAGGTCAGCTGGAGGATGTTAGAGACTACAAAGAGAGAGGTTTCTTAGGGCTTGACCAGAGAGCTGACTACTCGTTTAGAAGGGATGATGTTAAGAAGTAGGATAGCTGTAAAAATTGAAAACAATTTGTGAGAAAAGGACTGCCAGGGCAAGGGATGGTGGTAGAGCCTAGGGGTTATAGTATGCAAGAATAATTACTATTCTCATATAAAAAGGATAAGGAGGACTGGCCCTCCTAGGGAAGCTAGGGTGCTTTGAGAACTAGAGTTGATCTAGAACAAAGGCTGCAAATTAGAAAGTAAAATAATTGGGTCTCGCAGAGAAAAGGTAGCATTTTTTTTTCAACATTTATTTATTTTTGAGACAGAGAGAGACAGAGCATGAACAGGGGAGGGGCAGAGAGAGAGGGAGACACAGAATCTGAAACAGGTTCCAGGCTCTGAGTGGTCAGCACAGAGCCCAACGCGGGGCTCGAACTCACGGGCAGTGAGATCATGACCTGAGCCAAAGTTGGACACTTAACCGACCGAGCCACCCAGGCGCCCCGAAAAGGTAGCATTTTTAATCAATGTGTCTCTATGGTGGAGCAATGATGCATAATAACATACTCTGTATTCCACAACTCCCCCCTCCCCCCATCCTGGAAATTCTAGAGAAGATAGAACCTGCAGCTGCTTTTGGAAGAACGGTAGCAAATGCCTGTCTTAGCTCCTGAAGGTCAGCTTGAGATCCCTGAGCCAGAGCACATCACATTTTCTTATCTTGCATCTCACCTTAACGGCTCCTTGTAAATTTCCAAAGACGCCTTCTTTGTGTCCCTAAACCAATCCAGACAGACAGTGTATTGAAATGGCAAGATCATCCAAAGAAAGCTAGGAAACATAGGTTGAGTCCTGGCTTTGCCAATAACATTGTGACCTTAGACAAGTCATTCATACTTCGTGGGCTTCACTATCCCCAACTGGAAATGAAAAGATTGACATAGATTCCATGTCCTAGAAGTTTCCTGAGTCTAACAATCTATGAAGCAAGGGAGAGAATCAGATGCAACATTTGTATTTACTTTCTTCATAGATAAGATTTTTAAAGGCGTGTTAAAAGGCTGTCAGGTCAGGCTGGTTTCCAGGTTCTGGTTGATTATGCTGGTGATTTATCAGGCTTACCTAATTACTATTCTCATATAAAAACAAATGAACCTAATTTGTTAATTTAGCTTACCGAGGAAACAAAGCAAATTTTAATCACTTATAAAAATATCAGAATAAGGAGGAATAAGGGATTGACAACATCAGAGGCAAAGACTTTTTTTTTCCTTTTGAGAAATATGATTGAATACTGCCTTGAATTTTTAGTGCACAGTGTATGGGGAACACACTTGGCATGGTCATGTGGTGATACTTGGAGAGGATGAGAGCATTTTCAGAGAAAAAGCAATACTAATGTTTCTTCGAAAAAAATAATATTTCTTCAAAAGGCTGAATTTTGGTTGAAGGGGAGACTAAGAGAGATACTTTCAAATACATAACTCATATTTGCTTTCCCTAAGCAAAGTTCCTGGGTGCAATATATGGCCAAAGACGTTGTTGGTACTCCTTTTGCAAGTATCAGCTGAGGGCAGTTGTTAATCAGATACTACCACCTCTGCAGGTTGAGGAGAAACAGTCTTCATGCAAGATGAAATTGAATGTTCTCCCAATATACTTTTCTTGTTATGTTTGCTTTCCTAGAGAAACATGTGTGTTCAGTGGGTAGGATCAGGGGATCTAAAGTCAGACTACCTGTGATGTATCATTTAGTAGGTGTGATGTGTCATTAGTTGCTGGGTGGCCTTGAGCAGGCTATTTAATCTTGCCTCAGTTAACTTATCTCTAAAACAGAATTACAGTAGAATCTCAGTATAAAGAACAAATGAGCTGATGCACATACATAGCTTGAAAGAATGCCTATTGTGTGCTACTGAGTAGCACTCTGTTACCTAGGGTAATTGTTCCTGTTGCTACCTTTTATTCATATGTAATAACTTGTGTGCCCCGGTGGAGGTGAGGAGTAGGTATTTGATTAGGTGTCATGATTGGGCACTGGCTGAGTAATGACTGTTAACATTGTCTGAACTGAAAGGCCCATAGCTTGGGCAGAGAAGTCCTGCTACTCCTTAACTACAGTTAAGTCATCTCCCATAGTCGGTAGTTGACTACACCTTGGTTTTCATTCTGATTGGGAATTATCTCTGTCCCCACTTCTCCCCATAATGAGAAAGGAGAATTGACTGAGGACAACTTTATTATAATGATCAGTTAAGTAGCCTGAGATATAAAAGTGACATGTGTTCTGCCAGTTCTTCCAGAGGTATTGGAAATTGGATTAGAAATGAACGATGACGAAAGCTAACAGCTATACAGATACAGTTCACTCTAGAAGAAGGATATTCCAAGCTACTTCAACAGTTGTTTAGTTCTTCATAGATTTTTGACTCTAACAGGATAATCTTTGCCAATCATATAGCATCATCAATGCTTGAAATGAGAGAAACACTACACAGGGATAAATGGACTCAAGAGAATCAACATATTTTAATGCCTGTCAATATTGCCAAGAGGGAGTCAGACGTTCATTGCACAGTATCTTCTCTTTATACTTTTTAAATAGATCCACTGATCTATGGAATTTTTCTAATTTCAACTCTGTGTAAATAGAAAAGGATAACTGAGTTGGGCATGTTAAAGTAGCAGAGCATGCTTTATTCACCACTTTCTGAAAAGGAGAAATAGCCTCTGGTCTCTGCCTTTTCCTCTCTGACATCCTGGTAATTTTAGTATCCATAATTCAAATAATCACCACTAAGAACAAAGTTTAAGATTTGTTGTGTCTGTTTGGAAAACAATGAAGGGCTCTGATGTCATGATTAAAACAAATATTACTTTTGGCATTTTTATTTCCTGAACTGATTTCTTATTTGAACAAACACTGTTTTCTGGAACCTGGTAATTATGCACACAAACCCTAATTCATTTCTTTAGTCCTTGCTTAGGAACCAAACTTTGTTTGCAGAATTGCTCCACTCTTAACCGAGTAACAAACAATTTTATTTTGTGTTACTAAGGAGTGGGTGTGGTGGGGGGGGGTTGGAGCAAGAGGATGGAAATGCAGGATGTGGGACTACAGGCTCCATGTGGCAGTGGACATTTTTCTTGGGTAATGACTTTAATAATCCTACCCTTGACAGAAAAGACAAGAAAGGAAATAAGGTTAATGGTTCTGAAATCTCTTTTTTTCCTCCTGAATTTCAGCAATTACTTTAGCTCTTGAAATTGGAGTCATCGCACTTCCTTTTGCCATTTTATCCTTAGACGCAGAGATTGAAAACGCTTATTGTACTCAGCTGTGGATACCTGAATCAATGGTATTAAGTGGATGGTAGGTGGTTCTATGAGTTGGGATTAGGATCAGCAGCATATAACAGAAAAACCCAGAGTGGCAGTGACTTAATCAAGATAACTCTGTCTTGATTTTTGCTCACACGAAAGGAGTACAAAGGGGAACAACCCAGAGGTGGTGAGGTGGCTCCACAGAGTCATTAGGAACCCAGGAACCTTTCAGGTCTCTGTATCACCATCCCTAGGCTGTGGTCCTTGTTCTTAAAAGCCCCAAGAGGTCTTCTGATTCTATTTGTGGACCAGACAGCAAATGGAGAGACTCTTTTTTTTAAGGGCTTTCTCTTCCAGAACTGCATTTAACAGTTATATTTACATCTCCTTGATTGAAACTTAATGATAGAGCCAAAATTGGCTGCAGGAAAGGCTGAGAAATGTACCCAGGCAGGCAGTAATGTACACAGCTAAAACTTAGTTTTCCTATGGCCACAAAACAGAACATAGATAATAGGAGGCAGCTAGCATTCTGTGCAGAATACTGCAGTACATTTATTCTGGAGGCCAATGGTAGAAATTGAAAAGATTCTATGAAGAGGTGCTGGCCTGGCTCAGTTGGAAGAACATGTGACTCTTGATCTCAAGGTCATGAGTTTGAGCCCCACATTGGGTATGAAGACTACAAAAATAAAATAAACTTTAAAAAGAAATTTATTCTTGTGAAGAACACTATAACATGTGACTGAGTACATGTTATACTCTGACCGAGTACATAGGAAACACCTAATGGAAAGATATACCACCTTAGTTTTTAACTAATTAACATTGAAATTAATTTAATTTAAATTAACACTTAAGGGAGGGGAGGGTGGGGGGTGGGTATTGAGGAGGGCACCTTTTGGGATGAGCACTGGGTGTTGTATGGAAACCAATTTGACAATAAATTTCATATATTGGAAAAAAATAAATTAACACTTAAAATGAAAAAAAAGAATTTGTGAAATAATGCCTGACCTTTGAGGAATCTATGTTTCTGTTCTGTAAGTTTTCTAGTTCTATGGGTAATGTATGTCATCTATGCAGGTTATCAGGTTATATTATCAAGTTCATGTATTAATAATGAAGGACCTACAAAAAAACATTAGAGAAAGTGAACAACATAAGAGAATTAAGTCAGGATGTTATACTTCCTGCTCTTCCCAGACTGCGCATCTGCTGACGCTCAGGAAGTTACATGCCATGATGTCATGAGCATTGTGCACATATAGCCAGTTTCAGATTCCTTTGTGAACAAAAGACAAGCGTAAACGTAAAGAAAAGGTCATTTTAGGTATAGGGAAGACCCATCTGCCTATCACAACCAAATAGATGGCTCTAGAACTGAGGCTCCGTTCATGAAAAAACCTTACTTCCTAGATGGCTTCAGAGAAAGCTTGTGTTGAGAATAATGCATCTGTGAAAAGCAGTTGTGCAGACCAATATGGTAAAAGTCTGTGAGTGAAGAGGCACAGGGCAA
Organism: Panthera uncia; assembly: GCF_023721935.1. NCBI lineage: Eukaryota > Metazoa > Chordata > Mammalia > Carnivora > Felidae > Panthera > Panthera uncia. The sequence continues at coordinate 85,876,695 of NW_026057577.1, forward strand.
AAACAAAGATGAAGGCTGGGCTCCAGAGGAAAGGCATGTGGCGTGCCTGGTGAGGGTCTGGTTGAATGAAAGTCCCAGCCAAAATGCCAAGTGGAAGATTCCCATTGGCTGTGGAGCTACTAGTTCCTGTCTCGTAGCAAGGTTAGTTTCAAAGCACCTTTCAGGATTTAGCAGAAAAGATGTGCAATTTATTCACCTCTTGCTCCAGAAATAGTTAAAGCAAGGATCACCTGTCAGTCCTTACAAGCCAAATAATGAAATTTTAAACAGAAGGCAGAATTTTAAACAAAGGGTAGAAACACAGACTCCCACTTTGCAGATCACAGAAAGGACACCTCTCTCAGAGTCTTTTGTTCTCTGCTTCAGCTGTAAGGAATCCCAGGTCAGGTCTACACCACATGTTGGTGAGAGTGGTCCAGTGGCCCTGGATAACCTGACTCATCTCAGGCATCCCTATGAAAAACACAGCCCTATTGACTTTACAGTTTCATTTAGTCTTACTCCAGGGGATGATGGCCCAGTATCTTTCACTGACCTGAGACAACCCCTTTGCAGCTGGAGCCTTGAGAAAATCCTCCATAAGCCCGTTGGCAAGGACAGAAGTGGAATCATGAAAGAATTAGAAAAGTTCTCTTGTTTGAGATCCCAGTTTCCTCAGGTGGTTGAGTGGAAGCCAGATGGGCAGTGCTTATCCCGAGACCTGAGACACCCTAAAGTCCAACCCAACAGCATTACTCCCCACGGTACAAAGAAAATGTTCTTGAGATTTAGACTATATATATTATTAATATTATCATGGGAGGCAGACACGTCCAAGTCTACCTCTAGATCTCAAACTTTTCCAATACAGTTTTTGGTTTCCCAGCTTGTTTTACTCTAATAACATGTCCACAATTAAAGAAGCTTGGTGTACTATGTCTCTTAAACTACCTCCATGTAGCTGGCCACAGGCAGTATCTGCCCATCCTCTTATTTCCCCTTGCAGGTTCTACCATGCTGTGTTTGGAACACTTAGAAGTAGATGAGAGCCACCAGTAAGCCCCAGCAGAGAGAGATGAATGGGGATGAATGGGGATCTTCTTAGCTGTCTGAATGTATTATTGTGGCCTTCAGTGAAAAGCCATAGAGCTCCATAAAAGGGAGAGAGGCAAGGCTCTTTAAATTATTTACGGATAATCATAATATTCATTAATTACCATCTATCTCTTGATGCTTAACCAGGTACTAAACTGACAACTAATACAGTGGTAAACAAAACAGACGGCCTTTCCTGTCACAGAGCTTACATTCTCATAGGGGAAACAAATTTTGAATAACAAAATTCACAAGTAATTATTTAATTGAAGGTATTTTAAGTTGATACAAGAAAGTACCCAGTTTTACAGAGTGTATTTTAAAGGTACTGATCTAGCCTGTGGGTCAGGAAACGCTTCCCTGAGGTTGTGTGGCTGTGTAACAAGGTTTAAGTTGATATTTGAAGGTTGACTAAGAATTAAGAAAGATGATACTCCCGGCAGAGGGAAAAACATTGGTGAGGCCAAGGTAGAGGAAGAAACATGGTGATAAGAAAGAAAATGTGGTACATATATACAATGGAATATTATTCAACCATAAGGAAATCCTGCCATTTATGACAACGTGGATGGACTTTGAGGACATGATGCTAAGTGAAATAAGTCAGAGAAAGACAAATGACCTCACTTACATGTGGAATCTTAAAAACAAAAAATGAACTCATAGATATGGAGAACAGATTGGTGGCTGTCAGAGTGGGAGGTGGGAGTGAGTGAGTAGAGTAGGTGAAGGTGGTCAAAAGGTACAAACTTACAGTTATAAATAAGTCCTGGGGATGTAATATACAGCGTGGTGACTATAGTTAATAATACTGTATTGTATATTTGCATGTTGCTAAGAAAATAGATCTTAAAAGTTCTCATCACAAGAAAAAAATCATAAATTTGTGTGGTAATACATGTTAACTAAACATTGTGGCAGCCTACACATGTCAAATCATTATGTTTTGCACCTGAAACTAGTACAATGTTCTGTATCAATTATATGTCAGTTGGAAGGAAGGAAGGGAGGGAGGGAGGGAGGGAAAAAGGAAGAACGAACAGTGATTCTGTAGGACAGTGAGACTCCCTGCGTAGACCAAGGGGCCTGTCAGGCCATCTTAAGGATTTTCATATACCATGGATAAAGAAAGAGAAACTCACAGAAGCCTCCAGACAGGGAAGATAAAACCAAGTAAATTCTCCCCCTTCTTGTTTCTTACTCCTTAGCTTCTTACTTGACATCTTTAGCCAATGAACTTCAAATCTTAGGGCAAACTAGGAGAAATCAAACCAAGTCTAAACCTTTGTGCAAAACTAAACTCTTAGGTGAGATGAATACCAAGAAAATGCACAAAAATATAAAAATTAAACTAATGTTTTCATATGACTATATCTATAATTCAGTAGATTTGGCCTTGTCACTTGAACTGATTTCTCTCTAAAAACATATGCAGATATTTTAACCTTCTGAATTATACACATTCATAGCTTTCTACAGAAAGCAGCAAGTACGTGCCAATTTTGAGTACTAAAGGGAAAACCTATTTCCCTGTATCCAGAAATAACTTTATTAGGCATATAAGAATTCATTATTGGAAAATTAAAGCATCCTTCTCTGATGTCAAATTGGATACTGTTCTTTCACCCCGATGAAGGAGATGTATGGAGACATGGGATCCACCTACAGACATGAGAGTTTGGTACAAACATGTCCCCACAGAGAAAGACTTTCAACTATTAATTTACTTTAAAGTTCCTTAATTTCTCTTTCTGAAAATGTAAGCACTTGAGACATAAAGAGTTTCTACTTCTTTCTCCAACTTCCATTTATCTGGAAGGTGTAGAAGTATTTTGCTTATTGTGATGTGGACTTCTAATCTCCAAATACCGCCCTTCCTCCTCCTGGCACACAGCTAGGCTACACTTGTAGCTGCTGTCAGGTGTGTGTTCCAGGCAATATTAGTGGAAGTTGTGTGGGCCATTTCTAGGCTTATCCATAAAAATTTCCAACAGGGCGTCCTCTGTGCTCTTGTATCCTTTATCAACTTGAGGAAAATAAGCACAGTGGCCTTGAAACTTACATAATAAAGATGGTGAAGCCATACGACGGTAGAGGCCTGGCTTCCTGCATCAAGGTTTGTACAACAGCACCTTCTCAAAGCTCTGACTTTGGATTCACTTTTTATTTCTGGAATATGACTGTTTTTCTTTTCTGAGCTCTGCTATGATTTAAATTTTTATACTATATTTTGTTCACTATGTAATTGTATTAGGAGAACATTATACATCAGTTAGTTCAATCTACCATGTCACTGGAACCAGAACTATATTAGTAACATGGACATTATTGTTTCCTGAAGTAGCAAGACTGGTAATTTAGGAGGTAGTTTTGGATCTTGCAGTGCCTCTTGTCGTAGTTATAACCTATTGTGTTTCATGTGTTTATTACAAATGAATGCTCTGGTCGATTGTTGGATGACTTGGGTTTCTTATTCTCACAAATGCTGTGGGTTGGCCTCATCATAGGAAAGAGCTGACACTTTGTGTGTCCCTACCCTGGGGGGGAGGGGCATCTAGTTCTAGTTACAACGCACCAGTGATTGTCTGACCTTCCCAAGTGGGATATAATCTCCAAAAATTGTAATGAGACTTGTTAACTTGCAAGAGAGGGAAAACTGCTCAAGAAATAGTGTAGGCACATAGGGAATAGGGCGGTCTGAAGGGTGATACAGCAAGAGGGAGGTGTATCACAGCAACTAGGAGTCAGACATCATAGATTCACCACCTACTAGCAGTGTAATCTTGGGCAAGTTACTGAACCTTCTTGAATGTTAGTATTTGTATCTGTAAATAGAGAATGATAATATTAGCTATCTCATAAGTTGTTATTTGGGTAAGTGAGATAATATAGTAAATTCTTTGGAGCAAAACAAATTCTGAATATATGTTAGATATTATTATTTGAAATTATTCTAGAGGTAAAGAGTAGGAAAAATGGCAAATGTGTGCCAGAAGCACCTAAAAAGGCACCTTGCCAGCTCTCCTTGGAGCTCCAGCCTGTTATTATCCAATTGTCCACTGCCTTTCTTAGCTGACTCTGGACTTTCACGTCCAGACCCCACTGTGGAATTAAGGGCTGTGAAAATCCACAAGATCATGGTGGCAGAACTGGGCCAACTCTTCTTCTCTTAGCCTCTCCACACCACTGTTTGGCATCAGTCACGACCAGTACTTTTTTAATGACTCAAAACCTCCATGATTCCATTTCTGGTATGAGGGACAGGGCTCACAAAGAAACTATGCTTCTGTGTTTCTTAGATACCTTCCAGAAGTCACTTTGAAAAGACCCATTCTTTTGTGTTGAAGGATAAATACCTTTTATCCTTTAATAGAGGCTGTTTTAATTGGACTTGACCATTGGTACCATTAAGTTCATAGTAGGTGCTCAATAAATGACAGCTATTACTATGACTAATATCTTTAGTCACTGTGTTATCTATTTAAAGTCTTATATGCATTTCCAAAAGATTTCAAACATCCTGACAGTAGTTTTGTCTTTTGCCCAAATTTCATGAAGTTTTAAATTTTTAATACTAATGAGATTTATGAGTAACTCTCTGGCAGAATCTACAGCTTTTAACATCGCTAGTGTTAGAAAAATGACCTAATGCAAGATATAAAACTGAAAAGAAACAAGTGATCATTTTCAGAAGAAGCTACAAAAGTAGAACTAACAAAGGGGAAAAGAATTTCTGGTTATATAAGTGAGAGTATTTAGAGAAATGAGATATTGGGAATAGCATTTCTTATGTCTAAGTAGATGCATTTTTGAATACTTATCCTATGGCCCTGCCTGGCCTCTCTGTCCTCCATTAGTACACTGAGTGGTCTTGGCTTGATGGAGACATGATCTCCCATCCAAGTTTCTTTGTTCTCTTCTCTTTTGGGCAGGCCCATTACATTAGAGAATGTAGAAAAGCCAAGTCAGAAACTGATCTCTGAACTGACGAGAGGAAACTGAACCTCCTCTTCATTTTTTCATTCCTATTAACTCAGTCACAAACACAAACATTTGCCCACATTCTTTGGAGCTCAAAGACAAGGAGCCAAGCCAGAAGGAAATGAGGCCATGGCCTTAGGAAGATATTTTTGTGTGTGTCTTTTCTCATTTCTCTTCTCGGATCTCTGAGTTTTGAGTGTGAGCTATAAAGAGAGAGATGGATTGTATTTAATACCAGAAGGAAGGGCAATGGATAGGAAGGGGCAGGTGAAGCATTGGTTGGTATTTTAAGGGACTTTTTCAATAAAGTACGCTAGATAAATTCTTGTAGAGATTAATTTTAGGGTTTGTGACCAGCCCCACCCCACCCCCCATGGTGGGTAATAAGTCAGTGAGTGAACCCCAGTTACAGTGACTTGCCCAAATTTCCACTAAAAGTGGAAGATTCCTTTCTGACTGACAGTGCTGAAGAATTATTGTTCCTAAACATGTCACACTGACATCTTGATATCCCATATTGACATCATGCTATGTCTTGACATGACTTGATAGTGTAGTATTAGCCTTATATCCGTATTGCTAGTTGTGAACAACAGAAGCTTTCAAATTTATAAGATCCTAGAGATAAAGATGTTCTTCCTACTTACTAAAGCTGAACTAGGACTGACCTTTTCAGGTTGACTTCCATTCTACTCATTGCTGCTGCAATGTAGACAGAGGATAACTGGAATAAAGCCCACTGTAGCTGAATGCAAAAGGTTTTTGATCACATCTGTGGTTCCAGTGCTTTAGACAAAGATATAAAGAAGACGCTGGAACCCCATGTGGTAGGACCAGCCCTGAACATGGTTTCAGACAAGTTCTACAAGGGCCTTCCTCCCTTATTGAAAAGGTAGTTAAGCATATTTCCACAAGAGACTTTGAAATATATTGATTCTGAAACTCCTTGGGCTTTCTTCTGCAGCATCCACCCTTGGACAATGAATGACTAATTAAGATTAATTTCTAGCTTACATAATGTCCCTCGCACAAGAATATGTTTGCACTCGAGAGTATTGACACTGGCAAATGGGGCCAGACTTTTGGCAGGTTTTTCAGATAAACGATGCCAAGCTGGCTAACTTCCTATATTTCTCTAGTCTTTTTTGGAAAATACCTAGAACACTTTCCAAGAAATTAGTTTAGATCAGTTGCAGTTTATTCTGGATAATACTGTGTTTATCGTTGCATAAGAATCTAAGTCAGGATCAGCTACCCTTTCAGACACAAGTCCCTTAATGCTGACAATAACACATGGGTTTTTTCGCCAAAGGCATGAAGTCGACCAGGGGTTCTAGGAAGAAATACAAATTCTATTTCTGGATGACTCAAACAGGCCGTAATATCAGTACTAATTGTGAGGCTTTGAGGGGACTCTGGTGTTAATAAGAGAAACAGTACTATCCAAATAATTTGGAAAGCTCAGTATTTCTCTGTGTCCATCTCTTTCCTGACTGGTGGAAGCAAGTATTCTGGGATGCACAGTTACTAACTAGTTCTATTAAATTGTTCAGTAGGATGCAAAGTGCTCAGTGTTGATATCAAATCAAAGTTAAGCATTGATATCAAATTTCAATAAAGCCAGGGTCAATCTAAATTTCCATAGAATGAATTTCACAGAATGAATTTCCAGTCCAACAACAATTTAATTATTATGATAATTTTGTTATTCAAGTTTCTAGTTGACAAGTTTTAAGAAGTTGACATTATGTTACAGGAATGATAATTGCTCAGTACTGTCAGCTACTAGATTGCTTCTACTGCTACTACACTGTAAATTTGCAATACCAAATAGTCACAAACTTCCCATTTAGGTTCATTGAGGAACAACATACATTTTTTTGGACAGTCCTTCCAGTTTCAGATACTAACAGTATCTAATAGCGGCTAATAGTAATGCTGTCACCCAGATGTTAAATGTTCTTTGCGCGCTAGTAGTAATTCACTAAGGTAAGGACTTATCTTCCCTTATCACCTACCAGAAGATATAATTTTATTGAAACAGTGCCAAACTGAAGCTTTGTGCACTGCTTAAGAAAATGTTGTCTGTTTTTAGAAATCAACTTAAAATTGTACATAAAAATAACAGCTTTCAGAGCCATCGTTGAGTAACTGCAGAATTTTCTACCTGCTAGAATTTCGACATGTGAAGTATGTAAGTAAATTTTCATTTTTTAAATATTTATTTATTTTTAATTTATATCCAAGTTAGTAGCATATAGTGCAATAGTGATTTCAAGAGTAGATTCTAGTAATCCATCCCCTATGTATGTAACACCCAGTGCTCATCCCAGAAAGTGTCTTCTTTAATGCTCCTTACTCATTTAGCCCACCCCCCCACCCACAACCCCTCCAGCAAAGTAAATTTTCACTTTATGTCTAGAATGCTCCCCTATATTTGAAAGTGAATATTCAGCTTTAGTAACAAACTCAAGTCGTGTGTCCTGTTTGTTTTACTGTCATTACACTGATTATTTATACCCTGGTGGTTCCTATTATCATGGATCATATTGTCCAAAATGCTAAAAACCATGGAGGCCTTCCAAAGGCTAAGGTTGAAGTCCAAATCAAAGAGCAGGTTTTGGTCAAATCTTTAGGTTGACATTAAACTATATAAGGTTGGGTTGTTTTCTTAATTTTTTGAAGCTTTATCTTCTTCATCTGAGAAGGAGGACACCACCTCTTCTTTCCACCTCTTATTAGATTGTTGTAAAGATAAGACCTAGACCGTAAAGTCCTTGATAAATGATAAAGGTCTATATATACATACAATGTGCTGTATATACACACCATTCTTAGTTATTACAGAAATGTTAGCACATCTTCTATCGTACCAGCAAAAGGACAAAGGCAGTGTGTTTGTATAATTGGTGTTTGTAGATGGTTTATTCCTCAAAATCTTCATGCCAGGAATCCCATCATTAAGCCATACTCAGTGTGTCCCTTTATTCCCCTGACATAACCCACTTCCAGCCCTGACTGCCTCATGCTTGGTCTAGATAATTAACCTCAGTAATGCTCTCCCTGTCACCAGGCCCCTGTTCGCCATTCTGTCCAGAATGCCAGGACCATATTCATCTTCCAACACATTTTTATATGCCATCTTAAACTCAAGTGGTGCTCCCCATGGCTTACTAGATACAGTCTGAACCATCTGTAAAGTCCTTCACAATCTCAGTACAACTTAGACTCTTCCTACTCTCCCCCCCACCCCACCCCTCCCATTCCCTATGAGCCAGTCGAGTCAGGCCTCTTGTTTTCCCTCCCTGTGACTTTACACATTTCAGAGTCAGCATCTCTCTCTCTATGTGTCTTTTACATAAAATGCCCTCTTCCTCCTCTCTTGCCTGTAGAAATCTTGGCTATCATTTCAGACCCATTTCACAGTCATCACTTACAACAGACTCTATAGGCACATATGTATACAAAACATACACATGTATAAACATATTTCTAACTATGTTTCATTCTAATTACTTAAATAATACAGGCTTTTTAAAAATGAGTCAATATATAAAACTACAAGAAGGAAAATAGAAATTACTTGGACTGTCAGTCTTGAGACACAACCACCATGAACATTTTGGTGACTCTTTCTTGTTCTTCTTTGTATATGAACGTATACACATTTATCTTGTTATCTTATATGATTCAGATAAAATTTTACCTGGTTTTTAAAATCATATTCAGTTTTATGTATAAATAAAAGTTTGGTATTTGTTTTGTGTTTTACATAGCTCCCTTCTCAACCTCTCCTTCTATTTCCCCTTATAAACTCACCTTAGGTAATCCATGTTAAAAACTTGTTGCATATTTTCCCGTACCTTTTTCTTGCATGCTATTGATTTTCAAAGTAGACTCATAAATGCATGATAACATTTCTCCAAGTCACTTAATACAGAGTTAACCTATTAAAAATTAATCTATTCTCTTTGTTCACATAGCCACAAATAAATATAATTTTATATAAATTCATGCTTGTTCTCACAGTTAAACTTTTTGGTGCCACCTTTATTTGCCATTCTCCCTCTTTCTTCCTTTTCTTGGTGGGGGTGGCATGCATTCTCTTCCTCTAATTTATTCTCTTTGGTTACATAATATTATACATACACATACCACACTTTATTTTACTATTTCCCTACTGATGACTTTCCATTTTGTTTCCACTTTTTTTTTTTTAATTTTTTTTTTAACGTTTATTTATTTTTGAGACAGAGAGAGACAGAGCATGAACAGGGGAGGGGCAGAGAGAGAAGGAGACACAGAATCTGAAACAGGTTCCAGGCTCTGAGCGGTCAGCACAGAGCCCGACGCAGGGCTCAAACTCACGGACCGTGAGATCATGACCTGAGCTGAAGTCGGACGTTTAACCGACCAAGCCACCCAGGGGCCCCTGTTTCCACTTTTTTTTGCAGAGACAGTACTACCGTAAGAATGTGTGTGTGTGTGTGTGGGGGGGGGGTGAATTCTTGCTTTTAATTTGACAGGTTAGATTCTAAGTTAAAGGAAAGGTGCATTTCTAATTTTAGAAATTAGATTTCTAATTTCTAAATCTAGAAATTTAGAATTCATATTTTCATTAACAATGAATGTTTGAGAGTGCTGTCTCCTCATCTTTACAAATTAATCTGAGTCTTATCTGAGATTCAGTATGATCCTCTCTTTGCCACTTGGATTTGCACTTCCATGACTACTGTAAAGGAGGAGGAGATCTTCAAATGCAAAGTGATCATTTGTATTGCGCTTATGTGAATTGCCCATCCCTGTTTTTTGCTCACATTTGTATCAGGTTTATATTTTTCTAACCAAATTGTAAAAGCAACATGTATCTTATTGTGGTAGGTAGCCTTCTAAAGTGATTCCCAGTAAACTCCCATCCTGTTATTCATGCCCTGGTATAATCCCGTCCTATGAGTGTGGACTTTCTTCCAAAGATTAGTGTACAGCAAAAGTGATGTGATATCGCTTCTGTGATAGGTTACAAAATAACACGATTTCCATTTTGCTGGTATTCTCTCTATGGCTGTTCTCATCTGTTTGCTCTGATGGAGAAAGCTACCTGGCACAGAGCTAAAGGGCAATAGCCCTTAAGAAACAGAGGCCCTGGGGCGCCTGGGTGGCTCAGTCGGTTAAGCATCCGACTTCGGCTCAGGTCATGATCTTGCGGTCCGTGAGTTCGAGCCCTGCGTCAGGTTCTGTGCTGACAGCTCGGAGCCTGGAGCCTGTTTCAGATTCTGTGTCTCCCTCTCTCTCTGACCCTCCCCCATTCATGCTGTCTCTCCCTGTCTCAAAAATAAATAAACGTTAAAAAAAAATTAAAAAAAAAAAAAAAAAGGAAACAGAGACCCTTATTCCAAAGTCCTTAAGAAGTGAATCCTGCAAACATCCATGTAAGGTTGGAAGAAGATCCTTTCCCATTCAAGCCTTCAGATGAACCTGTAGCCTGGCTAACATCTCACCTGCAGCCTATAGAAGACCCTGAAACAGAGGACCCAGTTAATTTGTGCCTGGGTTCCTAACCCACAGAAATGGAGAGTAAGAAGTATTGCTCCAAGATGCTAAGTTTTGAGGTTATTTCTTTTGCAGAACTAGATAATGAATACAATTACATATACTACATTTTCTTCTGGATTATATATTGCAAATATTTTTTTCCTGATCATTAATTTTTTAACATTTATTCGTTTTTGAGAGACAGAGACAGAGTGCGAGCAAGGGAGGGGCAGAGAGAGAGACACACAGAATCTGAAGCAGGCTCCAGACTCCAAGCTGTCAGCACAGAGTCCAATGCGGGGCTCAAACTCACGAACCACGAGATCATGACCCTGAGCTACCCAAGCACCCCTAAAATTTTTATATACCATGTTTTCTTTGATGGCTTTTAGATTTGATGAACTATGTAAGTATCTCTCCAATACCTATGCAGTATCTAGAGTCTGTTAAACATTTTCTAATACTTTTAATATTTTATTTTTAATTTAATTTAAAATTTTTAATTCCAGCATAGTTAACATACAGTGTTATATTAGTTTCAGGCGTGTAATTTAGTGGTTCAACAATTTAATATACTACTCAGTGCTTATCATGATGACTGTACTTTTAATCCCCATCACCTATTTCACCCATCCTCCTACCCACTTCCCCTCTTTATGTAACCATCAATTTGCTCTCTGTAGTTAAGGGTCTGTTTCTTGGTTGTCTCTTTTTTTTGTTCATTTGCTTTGTTTCTTAAGTTCCACATATGAGTGAAATCATATGGTATTTGTCTTTTTCTGATTATTTCACTTAGCATTATACTCTAGCTCCATCCATGTTGTTCAAATGGCAAGATTCCCTTCTTTTTTATGGCTGAGTAGTATTCCAGTGTGTGTGTGTGTGTGTGTGTGTGTGTGTGTGTGTGTGTCCCCGTGTATCACATCTTCTTTATTCATCTATCAGTAGACACTTTCACTTGCTTTTGCATCTTGTCTATTGTAAATAATACTACAGTAAACTTAGAGGTGTATATATCATATTCTTTGGGTAAATACCCAGTACAGTGATTACTGGATGATATGGTAGTTCTATTTTTAATTTTTTGAGGACTCTTTATACTGTTGATATTTACTTTGGAGTTAAAATTTTAAAACATCATTTAGGGACAATATGTAAGAAGGTCAACTTCAAGGTCTTCTCTTCCTACATCTCCATTTTTTAAATTAGAAGTAACACTGATTTTGTTATTGAATGACTACTGAATATGTTCTCCATTCATGGCAGAGTCTGAGTCTATTAAATAGATTACACATTCTAGGACTGCAAAACATTTTTCTTCTAGAAAGATAAAGCCAACTGAAGTAAACCTGAAAGAAAGGAGTGACTGAGAATTTGAAATGTTTTATCTGTAAGATTCCAAAATAGAACCCTTATGTTATTAGATCATAATATTATTTCCTTATTTCACAAATATTTATCATGTCCATTCTACCTTCCAGGCACTGTACTCAGTCCTGGAGTTAAAGGGGTCGAGAAGACAGGCAGATATGTCTCCACCTTCATGGAATTTAGGTACATGCATTAAAGCAGTTATTACAAATGTGGTGAATGTTATAAGAGGGATGTATAGTGACAGCATGTGGCAAGGAACCCCAACAAAGACCTTGATGAAAAAGAGACATTTAGGCTGAGCGATAAAGGGTGAGTGAGTTAGTTACTTTTGAGGAGAGACCAAGCATGGCACAACTGAGGAACTGAACAGGAGAGATTGATGGGCTAGAGCCACTGGTGTAAGTGAGCAGCAAGGGCTGAGAGTGGTAAGGAGGGTGGTGAGCCCCATGTGGTAGAGAACTTTACACACAAATTAAGATGTTATCCTAGAGAAACAGAGAGCAATAGAAGGAGTTCAAGATTGAGAGTGTCATGGTACGCCTGGGTGGCTCAGTAGGTTAAGTGTCCAACTTCAGCTTAGGTCATGACCTTACAGTTCGTGGGTTTGAGCCCTGCGTTGGGCTCTGTGCTGACCGCTCAGAGCCTGGAGCCTGTTTCAGATTCTGTGTCTCCCTCTCTCTTTGCTCCTCCCCCATTCATGCTCTGTCTCTCAAGAATAAATTAAAAAGTTAAGAAAAAAAAAAGATTGAGAGTGTCATGATAAGATCTGTATTTTAGGAAAGTTATTCATGGTTTGGAGAATGGATTGGATCAGGAATTAATTAAATCAAGGAGACCACTTAGAAGGCTGAGTAGGTCAAGTTTCAAATTTACAAATAGCTTTAGCTAAGTTTGGGTGGAAAGTGATATGATGTAACACTGGGCAGAGAGAATATGGGGTCAAAGGAGATTTTTATTTGTTTTTTGATTTATTTGATTTTACCACAGGAAAGGCTTGAGTTTGATGGAAACAGATAATTCAGAATAAATGCCAGAAGATACATAAAAAAGGAGGCAAACCAAAATTGACAGAGGCTAATAATCTGAATTTTCAATAAGATGATATTATTTAAATAAGTGGCTACAATTTATTTAATGAGGACAGGGAAAAAACTGACCTTTCATGTGAAGGAAATGGCATACCTTTGAAGGAAATGGCCTACCTTATTTCCTATAAAATTCCAATTCAAAACAAGGGCTTTATTTGAGGCACTAAACATACAGCATTTAACTTACTTAGAACCGTCTTACATTTCAGTGTTTTTACTCAAAACTGGTCATTTGGTAATTCTAAGAATGGAAGTTAAGCATGTTAGCTTTAGGCTTTGTTCAAAATATGTTTTCAAGTTCTTTTTCCTGGATTTCCTGTTGGCAAAAAGGTTCCCAGTTGTTCTCTAGTTCTTGGTTTCTATCGTGATTTTTTAAATCAGATAACATGTTTAGTAGCATTTATTAGGTTTCCTAAAAGGTAGCATTACTCTGTAGTTTTAGTTGGTTGTGGCTAATGTAGACATTGGGTTGCAAAGTCCCAAGAGCAAAGTGATAATCATATTTTCTCAAGGTAATCCTTGAGAATCCTATACATCAAATGTAGAATAGTGTATGTGGTATGGTATATATGCTTCTCTATGCCAGTATGTAAATATACGTGTGTAAAATATATAGTGATATAGAGGACATATTAAAGTATACACATTAAAAACATAACTCTACCATATTTTAAATTATATGATAGCAAGATAAGGAGAACAGAAGCATTAAAAAAAAAAAAAAGGAAAACAATGATACTAAATACTCACCATGCATCCTTCATATTTTTGCCTGGCTCTGGTCGTAATAATGGTGACTCACCATGAGGACGGATACTGACGATAACAATGAGTTCAGTGTCTGTGTGATGAAGAATGAGATAATAAAGATGGGTATTGGTAATATGGTAATCCCACTAACTCTAGGGATTTGTTTTCCTCCTATCTGACAACACTGTTGTAGGTCCACATGAGCCGTGAGGAGACCAGCTGGCAGAATTGTTCATACTATTTAAATTCTTATTTGCTCAGCTCTCATTTTTGTTCTTGCTCTCCCGTTGGTGGCTCATCTTCATTGATTTCACATAAGTCAAATACGCATTTATGCTTCTCCACTTTATTGGGTTTGAGGATTTCAGCTGACTCCAAAAAAATTGTCTACTGGTCAGTTTCAGTGTGGTGGCAACACTAGGGTTGTATCCTGCGATGGGATCATAAAAACTCACTTGTAGTAGATCAGAGTTGGAGGGGAATTTTCTTGTTTGCTGTTTTGTCTGGTTTTAACTTCCATTCGGTAGGAGGGGGACCAATTTATATTTTATGGTTATATATGAAAACCTGTATTAACTGGTACTGTAATTCTATAATGATTTATCCCAGGGATTTTTTTTTTAACCTCTCACGAATTGGCATGCTAGGCTGCTGCTCAGGTGACTTAACTGGGCTTTTTAAAATTTTTTTAAATATTTATTAATTTTTGAGAGAGAGAGAGAGGCGGTGGGGGGGGGAGGGGTAGAGAGCAAGGGAGACAGAGTCTGAAGCAGGCTCCAGGCTCTGAGCTGTCAGCACAGGGCCCAAGTTAGGGCTCGAACCCACGAACCATGAGATCATGACCTGAGCCGAAGTTGGATGCTCGACCAACTGAGCCACCCAGATGCCCCTCGTGTGACTTGACTTTTAATCCAGACCTGAAGATGGGGAAATGGTCCATGGAAGTTCCCTGAGACATTGAGATATGATGTGATGGAAAACATCTGACCTCTCATAGGAGAAGGGGCTTCTTATCAAATGTAAGGAGCAAGGCAGGACAGGGACATGAAACAGATTGGTGTGGATATTTGAAGCATTCCAATTTGATGAGGTGGGTCAGAGAGCAGGAGCATGGTAAGAAGTCAAGGTGGAGATGGGAATATAAACTGACTAGGGAAATAGAAGATTACTAGGTTGTTCCATTTCAGGCACCCAGCGGAAGATAATATTTACATGGAGACAACAACCTGCCCAGTTGTGGGACTTTCTGTAGTAGAAGAGCAGCCTGGTTTAAGCGCTGAGAAAGCCTTCGTTTCAGGAAAAAAATATTTAGGAAGGACAGTATCAGAAACCCAAGGAGAGAACCAAATTACAAAACACTGAGAAGTTACAACACGAAGGTAAGTTTGACAAAAAGTGAGAAGTATACATTTCTAAGGCAGCAGGGCCAGGCCAGGTGTTGAGGGTTTGGGAGTCCCGATCATGTGGATCCCAATGACCCTGAAGCTTCAGGTATTATTGTAATCAATAGACACTTAATTTTCTGGTGAATCAGTAATTCTTACAGCATATTTCCCCAGGTTGTTCCTATTGGAAATGTTAGCTATGAATTTTATCACCCCAAATAGTGGTTTCTGTTGTACTTTTTGAACACAGGAAAGGCTAAGCCATAACAGATTTCTTGAGGAGGAGGAGTCCCATTTCCTCATGGAAGCAGAGGGACCTGTAACGGGTGTCCATTTCCACTCTGTGCAGACTTTTCAGGAGTTAGTCAAACCCCAAGGAAGTTTCCAGGAAACAGCCATAGCTGTGTGACTCACCTAGCAAAAAACTGACGCCTGAACAGGAAGTCCTACCCCACAGCCGATGGTCACTTTATTTTTAGTCAAGATTCAGGAAAGACAGGCAAAGAAGGCCCTATTCTTTCCTTGGTCACACAGCATAGAGGTCAATAAAAATCTTGACTTTTACTGAATTTTAAGGGAGACCAGGAAAGCAGGCACTACCTCAGTTCTGACACTTACCTTCTGCGGGTCTTACAGAAAATTCTTTAGCTTAGAGGCTGAATGAAGCAATGGTTCTGTTTTCAATTTTTGCAGTCCTACTCCCTGAGCCAAGCACCATCAGCTCCATTTATTATAATAGCTATGTGGCCATGAGTGAGTTATTTAAGCTCTTTGTCCTGATTTACTCATCTATAAAAAACCACAAGAAATAGTATTGGTTGTGGGCACTCAAGGAGATAATATTTGCTGAGGCACAGTGCTTGGCACATAATAAGCATTTAGTGAAAGTTGTTTCCTGTGTGGGCCTGTTTTATCTTCTGTCAAGTGACGTTCTTAGACTAAAATTCTTTCCAGCTCTGAAACTCTAAGATTCGGTGACAGAAAGGATTTTTGGTTAGTGTTATTATCCCACAGCTAGGATCAGCAAATGTCCTCTGTGAAGATCTGGGTAGTGGTGTTTTAGGCTTTGCACATCATACAGTCTTTATCGTGACTACGTGGCACTGACACCACGGTGTGAAAGAAGCCAGAGATAACACTTAAAAGAATGGGCACAACAGCTGTGTTCCAACAAAACATTATTTACAAAATGAAGTGTAGCCTAGATTTGGCCCACGGGAAGTAGTGTGCCGACCTCTGTTCTGTAGGATAAAAATATGTGGAGAAGAGAAGTGAAATGCAATTTGTGATGGAAAAAGAACACAGAAAATCGTGACCTGCAAACTCGTATAACCTTCTGCATATTTGTTTAGCTCAAAAACTTTTTTTTTTGTATTGAGCATATGAAACAAAGCAGATGTTCTACAACAAAGGTAGATAATGGAAATATACTAAACAGCTTTCACAAGCTAAAATATTTATAAATATTGAACAGATATAAGTATGTAAAATGAGTGAAATGGAAAACAGTGAGTGGCCCAGAAATTCATATTTGCTACAATTTGAAAGAAAGCAAGAAGAAGGCAATCATGCAAAAAAGCATGAGAAGCCCAGGTTGCAGCAAAAAGCTAATGTTGCTTCATGAAGGAGACAGTTATGGATTAAACTGGCTTAAACGCTTGCAGGGTGATTGCTCAACCTTCAAATCACATTCGATCTTATCTGGGTATCTGAATGTTACCAAGGCTGGGTTGTGGGCTATTTTCTTTATTAAGCTGACCCAGTGACTAGCCACTCAGCATTAGGCCTTGGTGGTATTGGGGTACTTTGACAAAGTGTAGGCAACTCTGTACCAGTCATGTAGTACCTGGGAACACAACTTGAAATTATGCTGAGGAAAGACAAAGAAGAATGCAATGAATAAGAAAGAGGACATGAAAGGAGCAAATGAAGAACTGCTCATGGAGCAATATAGATTTAGAGGCCACATCCCCACCCCTAGTTCCCCATCCCGCCCCGCCCCAGCATTCTCTGAGGGACAACACAGGAGATCACTACAGGGGCAGCGACTACCTGCCTGGGCACCTCTGAAGATGCCGCTGTGTCACAGCGACCTTTCTTCTTCCTTCCAGATCTCCCCCGATGGTTCTCTTAACTAGCGTTTACTAGTTGAAAAAAGAGCAAACAGGATGGTAATATTTGAGCAAAAACTTTACTGTCTGTATTTTTCCATCCTCTCATTTCAAGCATCCTAATACTTTGCTTGCATCAGGGATTTTGCACAACAGAAGACTTGATGTCAGTGGCCTTTCCTGTCTTTTGTGAAAGCTTAAACCCTCTGAAGAAATTATGCCAGGTGTTCCGGAGAGGGAAGAGAGAGAAGTGACTTGCAAGGTGGGTGAGATCTCCTGAGACAGTGGAAGAAGGTGAAGGTCAGAGGGTCCCTCTAACATTAGGGATCACACACTGCTCCTTGACAGAAGTCTGAGGGAGGGATGAGACCCCTGGGACAGCTGTCGAGGACATGTAGGAAAGCTGGCTCTAGATTCAGGGGGCCCTGGCCTCGCCTAAGCTTTCAGCACCCTGAGGGTGGCTGCTGGGGCTGGTGGCCCCCTTGGGACTGTGACAACAAGCATCTCAGCAGTAAGCAGCAAGGACAGTGGCCTGGGATCAGAGGGGCCACCCTGTTAATCGGGCAATGTATAAGTTCCTGCACAGGCCTTGAAGGTGGGGAGTCCCAGTAATGACTGGAATTTACGTTTCCCTACATCCTTGAGGGAGGGAGACCCAGAACAGATTTAAACCGATTTAAAGATATGAAGAAACATAACGATTCTTGCAAAATAGCTTCTGTGGGCTGATATTCATCTACTAACAAATGTTTGGGAGTACGGGGTGGGAAGGAAGAGGGACTCTCATATTCTACTTGGCACCGTCCCTGGCTCAGAACTAGCAAGCTCCCCAAGGAGCAGATTAGGTGTGTGGAGGCAGCGTGACCGCAGAGGCTGAGAAAGAGCAGAGGGCTGCCTTATAAATCCTTCAGCGGGTAAATGAGTGCCCAGAAAAACAGAGAGAGTGGGTGGAGTAACATAATTGAAAACAGCTGATCTGCAAAGCAGGCCTAATTTTTTCTGAACTAAGAATGAGTAAAATGTCTTTTCAAGAACTGGGTGTAAAAATGGAACCAGGAGATAAAGAAAACCCACTATATTTAGTTGTTCACACACACGCACACACAGCTAATATAGTAGCCATGGATGCATTAAGAGAATCTTCTCTTGTACTTTTCATAACTTGTCTGTTTGACGACCCAGTATTTGAAAACTGGGGAACATAAGGTTTCCTGACCCATGGATAAGCTTTAAAAGCCAATGGGCCCAATCTCATTGGGAAGCATAACCACTCAGGAGGCTCAGCGTGGACTTCTAGCTGCAAAGGCTGTGCTTTCCTGAGAAAAGTACAAGAGAATGGAGAGGAGAGTGGGGACGCCACCCAACAGGCCAGGTTAGCTGGGTCAGCCCTGGCCATCTAGGTAGCTAGTGCCCTATGCTAACCTAACCTCACATCCACTTTCTCCCCAGCTCTTGTTTCAATGAGATCAAAGGGATCCAGGTAGCAAGTCACTGGCTTAATCGATAGATGTGGTGTAACCTTCATTGTTACTGTAAAATATTCCAGTCATATTCTGAGTACTAAATAATTCCCTCAGAGCGAGTTGCACGGCAGTAATTCAAACCTTATTCTCTGCCCTGGAACTCATTCATTTACCTCCTCTTTGTCATGCTGCCTCCAGGAGCCCAGCAATTCCTTTTACCTGCATTCCATAGATGCAGCACCAGCTGTGGGCACCCATCCACTGAAGTCTGTTAATAACCACACAAGGTCAATAGTTTATTTTGAAATGTCACATAAAGGAGAGCAGAAATCACACAAAAGAAAAAGATTCCTTTTAGAAACAAACAATGAAGAGGCTCTAATAGTTAGCACCTGGGAAATATGATTTTACTTTTTTGTTTTGTTAGTATACTCATTATTAAGGTCCAGTCTGGGGTGGGGAGCCCAATAAGCTGGACAGACTTTGAGAAAAAGGATCCGGACAAAACCACTCATTTATTTTTATAAAATTGCATTCATTAAATGATAATGAGAGAAAACATCCATAAAGGTGAGAAGACAATAAAACACATCCTTTCTCTTTGAAGAATTATGCATCCCCAGTGCACAGGAATTAACCACTATCTGCAAATGTTTTATTGAATTTGCCTTTCTTTTTTTCCCCTGTACAAAAATTGATCACCACAGATGTGGTCTTGAAATCCCTGTGGTTTCTGAAATCCTATTCAAAAGGAGCATATATTTTCCTATTCCTGCAGTTTGAGCCACTCAACAACAGAGGAACTAAGTCAAATTATTTTATTTCTTTTTTTACAAAATTAGCATACTGGTAGATTAGCAAAATGCCATTGACATGGTCTGTCTTTGTCCATTGGCTTAGTCATCAATCATTAAGCATTTAATGACCGACCATCTAATGTGTCTGAAGCACTGGGAAAACAGACTTCAAGCAAACATTGGTCCCTGCCCACATGGAGCTGAATTTAGTAGAGTAGGGGGACAGATTAACAAAGCATCAGGGTAATATTTTGAAATATTATGAGAACTCTTTTCCTTTCTCAGAAAATCTTGTTTTACCTTGTGGCCCTTTCGCCATTTGACCAGACCAAGAGACTAAAGCTGATTGCCCCAAAGAAGAAAAGACACACAAGAATCCAGCCAGAACAGAGTCCAATATCTGGCTGAGAATATAAAAAGAAAGCCTTTTAAAAGCTTTCACTTCTAAGAGCCTGGTGATTGGGGGAGGGATGAAGCTGGGGGTTCACTCTTGTTGTATTTATTCATTTATTCATTTATTTTTGAATTCTAAAACCTTGCCTCTGACTCAGTAAAGCAAATCCTGAAAAAGGAGCCAGTTTCTCCCTGGGAGGGGGGCAGACTGCACGTTGACCCAAGCAGCAGCTTCCCAGCCTTGGAGGGGAATGAGACCTTTTCTGAGTTGAGGAAGGAGTTTTGAGAGGACAGAGAAAGGAGAGCTAGAGTGTTGAGATGCAAATGTGGGATTTGCCCAAACTGAGGGATGGAGGTGGAGGGTGCAGGAGTGTGCCTCCTAGAAACATTAGGGTCTAAGAATAGAAGGTACCCTGTTCCCATTTGGAGTAGCCATGCTGGTCTTCTCTTTGGCCATTGCCCATGCTCAACAATGTGTTAGATATTTTTATCATTCTTACTCTGGAGGGCTTCAGTGAGTTTTATTCAGGAGTGTCCCGTGAT
Source organism: Panthera uncia (assembly GCF_023721935.1). Classification (NCBI taxonomy): domain Eukaryota; kingdom Metazoa; phylum Chordata; class Mammalia; order Carnivora; family Felidae; genus Panthera; species Panthera uncia. The sequence goes on from NW_026057577.1 coordinate 85,897,186, forward strand.
ATGACCTGTAGTTCTGAAAGAACTTTAGTGAGGATGAAGTGCATACACTGAAGGAGAAAGTTCCAGAGACATGAAGAGCAGCTTAGAGGCAGTTGCCCTGGCATAAGGGGCGAGTGGAGGAGACAGTCCAGTTCAGTAGTGGCAACACTTCACTGCTTTATACCAGTCTAATCTTCATACCAGTTTGCTTCTGAGGAAAGTGTGGGAGAGAGAGGGTCTGGGATTGCCCCAGTTTTCCAGCATAGCGGGCTAGATGGTGGTGCCATCAACCAATTGGCTCCTGAGCAGTAGGAGTGGCTGAGGAAGGCAGATGGTGAGTTTAGTTTTCATCCAGGCATGTTATGAGGTCTTAGGAAATCCTTGAGAAATTGGAGAAATGCCAACTGGTTGATACTGTGGTAAGTAGTATCTGAAGCTAGTGGAACAGGGGAGCCTGGGCAGCTCAGTGGGTTAAGTGTCCCACTCTTAATCTTGGCTCAGGTCATGATTTCACAGTTTGTGAGACTGAGTCCCACGTAGAGCTCCATGCTGGGTGTGGAGCCTGCTTAAGATTCTCCCTCTCTCTCTCCTTCTGCTCTTTCCTCTCTCTCTGTCTCTCTGTCTCTGTCTCTCTCTCTCTCAAAAAAAAAAAAAAAGAAAAGAAAAGAAAAATGAAACTGGGTGTAACAAATGAACCCACTGTGCTTATTAATGGATCGTGATGATGTCTCTCAGGAGAGGTCTCTGGTGTTCTACCGGGGGGCTCTGCCCCTGGCATATTGTTTTTAAGAACTTGCATTTGGACACACAAGACCTACTCATCAAATTGGTATAGGATGCAAATTCTGAAGAAGCAGCTATTACAATACATGACAGAATAAAAACTTCAGAGGGCTGAAGCAAGTGTCTGAAAATAACAGGATGACACTTAACAGAGTAAATATAAAGTCCTGCATTTAGGCTTAAAGCAAAGTGAACAGCACAATTAGAGGATGTTAAGGCCTGGCTTGGCAGCAGTTTCTCTAAACAATTGTGTGAGGGTTTTCGTTGGCTTAAAGTTATCGTGAATCAACAGTGTGATGTGGCCACTTAAAGGCAACCTTCTCTCGAGATGGGATGAAATAGAGCTATGAAGCCCTGCTTCCTAGCAAGTTGCCTCAATTTTCCCAAGCTGAAACAATTTTTTGACAAGAAAAAGAAATAGTTTAAAGAAGCCACAGATTAAAAAAACCAAGGCTTTTTGGTCACCCACTCCAAACATGCTCAGACAGGGAACAGCTCCTAACTTGGTGACTTTATGTCCCTGATTGCGTCGTCACTTCATCCAGAGGCAGCGAGGCACTCGCCGAAGATCCACGTGCTCTCCTCCACTTCCCAGGGTCCTTTCGGTTCAGTTAGATCCACGTGACGGAGTTCTGGCAGGTAGGAATGCAAGGAGAAGTGATATGGTACCTTTGGTTCTTAACTGTTGGTGTGCCTTCTCTGTCCGTGTCTATCACCCCTTGAAGGATGAACTTGGAATCTTGTGTTGAGATGCTGGCAGTACAACATGGAGAGAGCCCAGACCCCTGAGTCACTGAATGTCAGCTCTGCTGACCCATGTGACTTCATATGAGTGAGAAATAAACTTTGATGGCTACCGAGCCCCTGAGATTTAGGGTTGTGTCTGTTGCTGCCTCTGCCATAACCTAACCCTAATAGTATTTATCCTTGAGCATCCCTGGTGTCCGCTGAGGTGTGTCAATGGTCTGTAGCCATTATATTCCTCTGCAGAGAGCTTTAGGGAAACTCAGCCTGTGGCTGGTTCAGAGCCCTTTGATGGATTAATGCTGTAGTCACACACGGAAGGGATAGGTAATATGAATTTTAGGCATAGCTGGAAGAAACCACTGTTTTGATTTAGATAATATCAAGGTAATTACCAATTTATACTAAAGCATAAAGGCATCCATTCATAAAATCCAATACATTTCTTGGGCTGTCTCATAGAATATTCTTATATACAATGGGGATTTTAACTGATGCTAGCCAAGGCCCCTTTCGGTTCTAAGAAGTAAAGCAGAAATCATAAGTACTGGAAATCTTAGAGACCATCTATTGCTACCAAATGCCAGACTTTATGGATGAGGAAACCGAGCCCAAAAGAGGTTTTCATATTTGTTCCCAATTACAGGTCTCCTGAATTCTCTTTTCAATGCTTTTTTCCAGTATATTGCTTTAAAAATATTTTAAAACAAACAAACAAACCAACAACAATAACAAAAAACCCTCCTGATTTTGCTTTTACCTTGTAGGTGAGCTAATTCCTTTCTCTTGGACCCATTCAATCTTTATGACTTCATGGAAGAGGAAGGGAAATGTTTCATCAGTAGCAAAGAGGGGGAACAAAGAATGTAGCAGAGGGGAAGAAGGGAGATTTGTGCAAGCATAATGCCTGCCTTATTCTCACAACTACCCGTGCCTTTCTTGGCCCCAGACCCCTGGCTCATTTTCCTTCAGGCCCTCCTCCTAACCACACACAGACACACACTACAGAATCTGCCCAGAACAGGTTTCTTATCTTTATTTCATTCTAGTTTAAACTTAGTTTACTTAAAAATAAGTAAACTTACTTTTTTTTTTTACTCCCAAATACTTAGAAAAATTCTAGTTTATAATTTCAACCCCAGAATACTCTTATCTCCAGGATCTTTCCCTAGTCTTCACCCCCTAGTTTTAACCCTTTGCTGCAAATCTGGGGGAAAAAAGGAATCTGCCAGCTGATTCAAATGATGATCTTCTTAGAACCAGGGCAGCCAGCATGTCACGTCAACACTTGTTAGGCTGTGTATCTATGATAGCCACTGACCAGCGCCATTGTGGGCCCAGCTTGTCCTTTGTTGAGAATTCCACTCATCACTGCCATTTTCTCTCTCTCACCCTCCTACCTATTTGTTAACTTCAGTTGGAAATCCCACAGAGTAACCAGCAGGTCCCCCTGGCCCCCTTCTTCTGTAGTCGACCCAGGTTTATGAGAAACCTAAGAATTTCTTGATTCACCTTTTACTTGATTCCGTAGGAAACCAAGGGAATGAGGAGTGACCATTGCCCTTTTGCCATTCACTACCCTTCTGTGCACCTCACCTAAGACCCATTCCAGTACTCCAGGAACACCACCTGCCACCATCCCGAAGCAGGGAGACACCAGCCTCCACTTTATGTCATCTGCCCACATTTCACTAGGGAAGTCTTGGAAGAGCTCTGCCTTTGGGAAAGCAGATGTGCATTGAATTGGACCTCCTTCCGCACAGGGAGGTGAGGTAGAGAGGGGTACTTACTGCGTCAATAATAACATCATCTACGTGTCCCCTATCACATGCCAACTGTTTTTCAAACACTCTGCATACTCCCTCATTAATGCCTCATAAGGAATCCAAAGAAATGGGAAGTTTACAGAAGGTGACTTTTGGTGGCTGTTGTTTTACGGACACTAAGGTGGGAATATGGTGACGGCTGCTTCATGGGTTCTGCTGAAATGCCTGGTCTTCACATCCCTGGCAGAGGGTGTCCAGCTCCTTTTGTTTTCAGTTTAGAGCTGTCTCCAAAATTATCCATTTCTGCCAGTCAAGAATCTTGAAGGAGCAAGAAAGGGGGTGCTAGGGTGGCTCAGTGGGTTGAGCATCGGGCTCTTGATTGCAGCTCAGGTCACGATCTTGTGGTTCGGGAGACTGAGCGCCACATTGGACTCTGTGCTGACAGTGTGGAACCTGCTTGGTCTTCTCTCTCCCTCCCTCCCTCTGCCCTTCCCTGGCTGTCCCTCTCTCAAAAAAATAAAAACATTGAAGGAGCAAGAAAGGATCTTGCTGTGTACACCATACTCTTCTGCTACAATTACCTTGGTGTTTACCATAGGAGGGTAACATGAATGCATGTGTGCATCTGTTTACATCTGTTGATCATGCTTTTTAACTATAAAAATAGTAGATAATATAGCAGCAAATTCAAACAACACAGGAATAGAACAAATAAAAACCAATCTTCTGCTGGTTAATTGCCTCACCCCTGCTTACATTTAATGACTCTTATCAGTTTAGAATGTGTGTATGTGTTCTCTGTATATGGTGGGTTTTTTTTTAGTGTGTGTACACACATAGAGCTGTATTTGCTTTCATTTTTATAGAAATGAGATTATACAATACATGTCTCTATATATATGCACACATATGCTATATATGTGTGTGTATTTTTCTGAGTCTTTATTTCTCATTTAATGTATTTTACTATGTCAGGACATTTAGATCTGCCACATCATTTTGGTGGCTCCATAATATTCCTGGGTATGAGTGTTCTATGATTCGTCTCTTTTCTCATCGATGGTATTTGGGTTGCTTGTAATTTGTTGCTGTTACAATAACATCACAATGTGCATGGGTGCGCGCATACACACACACACACACACACACACACACACACACACACACACACATCTTTCCCTCTAGACTCAAAACGTTTCTGAAATAGAATCTTGTAAGTGGGACTGCTTGGTTGGAAAATGTTTGTTTTAAATTTGCTAAATTCTGCCAAATTGTCTTTCAAAAATGTCATACCAATTAACACACCCATTAATAGAATATAAAGGGGCTTATCTTCTTATCCTCTTAGAAACACTATATGTCATCAAAATATTTTTAAATTTTGCCAACTTAACCAAAAAAAAAAAAAGAGAGAACTCCTTTGTTTCAATTTAAATTACTGTAACTGTTAGTTTGAGTATTTTTCAAAGGTTATTGGCCGTTTGTAATTTTCTGCCCTAAAATGCCTCTTTTTATCGTTTGCCCATTTCCCCCTCCCCTTTGGTTTTTTTATACTGCTTTGTAGGAGCATTTTAGCCATGATGGACGTTAACTCTCTGCCTTTTATATGTGTTGCAAATATTTTCCCACAGTCCTCATTTGACTTTTAAATGCGTTCATGTGAACTGATTTTGCCAAGTAGAGGTTTTGGCTTCTTAATCATTCCAATCTGTCAGCCTTTTCCTTTATGGTTTCTGGGCCTCCTGTTAGCCATAGACGGTTCTCCCACTCCAGGTTTGTGAAGATAGGGAGAGTGTGCTTACTTAGAGCCTGAGATGATTAAATTCAAAGAGGCAACAGTAACATAATTGATGGGATGCCAAGGAAAATCGCCCTGAGCCCAGGGAGGAATTCGCCTGGCCCACATTTCCCCTCCACTGTACTTTTCCAGCCTGTGGTTATTTGTTATGCCTCCAGGCAGCCCTGACTTTCCACTAAGTTCGCCTCCTTCCTCTCTCATTCCTGTGCAGAGAGCTGTTGGTTTTCTGTTTTTGCTTTTGGTTTCCTAGTCTGTTCTTGGCAATAGGGGGGCTCCATTTACCTGTAGGTCTCCCATCCTGAGACTGCATGCAACATGACTGGTTACATTTTCATCTTCCTGCACCCCTTTCTACCCACCCCCCCACTACTTCCTGGAGTGAGCGAGCAAGGCAGACAAAAGCAGCTATTTGACACATCTGCCCTGGGTTGGCTCCATTCCAATGGGAAAGTTTGATGTTGCAAGCTTTTAAAAGTCACTCGCATTTCCCTGATTTACAATCATACAGGCTTCCTTGACTTCCTTCTAATTCAATAAGGACAAAGAAAGCAAGCTGAGTTTGCTGCTGCTTAGGTCCTGGGGGAACCAGCCCCAGGCAGGGAGATGACATAAGAGTCATTGTCTTGGGCCCCTTTCCTTCCTCCAGGGCTGCCCTTTTTCTCTTGGCTCAGGGCTCTCTTTCTGGGCATAGTCGGCTGTAAAGTTTCTCTCCCTAGTGAGGTCAACCACAAGCCAATGAAAAGCACTATCTTAGGATTTTTGCCCCACCATAGTCTTTGTCGATGTCCTGACATCAGTTATGTACATTCCTAAAACATACTGAGTAAAAGCAGCGTGTCTGCTATGCAAATGTGGCTCCACCACAGCCACATTTCATCTGCCATGTTGAAATCCTCCTGTGCAGACATCTTGGACCCACCCCCTCTCTCCACAGTTTTCCAGGTATTTCTGGGGACAGGAGGAATGCAGGAGATGGGGGACGAAGCCCAAGGGCTAGGATTTCAGTGAGCAAGCCTGAGAGGCATCTGGCCAGGACCTCTGGACTCCCAGCCGGGGGGAGGGCCTGCCTCCTCACTCCTGCCTTGGGGGAACACTACTTCTCATCTAGCCTTTGCTGGCACAGAGCAAGAGATTGTGGACACTGCCAGCGTCTCCTTTTGCCTCGGTTACCCATGCTTTTGGATTGTTTTCTCCTGTAATCCTAAGCATTGCTTTTAAGAATAAAGCAAGGTTTTAGTCTACACATTTGAAAACATTATCCTCCTGGAAACTCTCAAAACTCCCAGAAAGAATGAAAAGGAAGCTATGTGGATATTTAAGTGAATTAATAAGTTCCCAGCACTTAGGAAGCCCTGGCTATATGTCAGCTTTTCTCATTCTCATTATCAGGACTGCTTTCACTATGCAGAAGGAGGCCATCTGCAGGTAGAGTCAGCGATGAGTGAGGGGCAGACAGCTGATTCTGCAGTCCACGTCTCACGGACTATGGAGTCTTCTCCTATCAGCCACATTTATGTTTAGGAAGCATATGAGGTTTTCAACTAGTGAGGTTCCCAGCAGCTTGAAGGATGCTAATATCTTGATGTTTCCCCCTGGGGCCTGGATGATGGTCAAATAATTCAGGGGGGAGAAAACTTTTATCAACATGAAATACTGAAGAGAGATTAGAAAAATTGAGAGAGTCGAAGGGAAAGATGGGAGGGACTGACTTCTTAGCTGATCCTGGAGCGAAGAAAGGTCATTGGTCTAGAAACTCCTGAGAGGCGTGTTTATCATTCGCACAGAGGCTTTTCTGAGATTGTCCTGATTTGGGATATTCTGTCCCTTCAACAAATACAGACAAGGGTTCTGATATTTAAATTAGAAAGCACGACCACCATATGTCTCCTTAGGCACAGAAAAAAAAATGTCTAAATGATGCATGATTCCCTCTGTTCAACATGCATTGTAAATCTCATATGCTCAAAATATTTTGAAGTTTCCCTTCACCAAAAGAAGTAGAAAAGCAGCAGCTCGGTGGTGCACAAGTTGTTGAGAACGTATTTCAACCAGAGGGTGCTGTCGCCTCTGTGGCTTCGTGCCTCGTGCTCACACACAGGGCTTCCTCTGTTTGGGGCGCCAGGAACCCTGCTAGGGATCCAAGTTTTCAAGGCTAATGAAGATGATTTAGATGTGACGTCTGAAAGGGCTGCGTGGCATAAGGCCTTCCCTGTATGAAATCCTGGCACAGCTGCGTGGAGAAATGCGAGTGGGCGGGGCCGACGGGGATGTGAGAAGGCTCTGGTGCCATCCTCAGCCAGGCTGGCCCTGAAGAAGAGTTAGAGAACATAACTACTTTTTTGTCTTAACTCTATCAATTTAATCTTTTCTTTTCTTTTTTTTTTTTTAAACGCTCCATTTTAAATAGTTGGCAAGTCAGCCAATAAAACGTGTCTCTCTGCCTAAGTAGTGAGATTTACTTTTTAAGATGCAGAATTTATGATCACAGGGTTAGCAAGAGATGGCACAATTACTGGAACAAATGGCCGCTGATCCCGTAGTGAATCAAATAAACTTGAGCCTTAGGACAGTAGGTGGACTGTGATCTAATCACTCTTCATGAACCATCAGGAACACCTGAATCATTCCAGGTGGAACACTCTAGAACATATATTCATTGGCCATGCCTTTAGTATAAATACTCACCAGCCACTGAGGAACCTTCCAACACAGTAAGAGCAACACAATAGGCTGTTCTTATCCAATGGAGGCAAAAATAAAAAGATGTGTGGCCTTTCATCTTGTGTCTTTGCTCTCAAGCCTGACCTTTAACCCTCTTCAGAGATGGACGAGCCCAGTACAGTCCCTCATGCCCCCTGAGCTCAGCTTAGAGGTCTGAGATCCTGACCTAACAGTTGAACTTCTCATTCTTAATGATTTCCTTAGGTTTCTTTCTGTAGAAGAAGCACACGAAAGGCTCTGCAGTAATGAGGAGCAATGACTGCATAGCTACTATTATAGCCTCACCAAGCTGATTCCTAAGATCAAGGTGGCAATTTTAAACCTTGCTGTATTTTTCCTGATGATGATGTTAATGCTCTTTACAGAGTTAAGAATGATCTGAACTGATTTAAACCTTTTGAGGCTTGCTGCGTTTGCACGAAAGCCTGTAATGACATGTTCAGAGTACATAAAGAGTCACCATTCTTGGTATTTTAGAGGAATCCCAGCAGGAAGAGCCTCACTCATGTGTCTGCTCATTCCTTCAACACCATGGCCTAAGGACCTGATGGCACAGGAGGAAAACGTTCTCTATTTTAACAGATGCTCAGAGGAGTGTACCCTTGGAGTTAAGCCCTTAATTTCCTACTATGTTACATTAGTGATTTTCTAGAAAGGCACCCTTTCTAGATTTTGAATAAATTAGGACAGTTAAGAAGTGCTTTATTATACACTAAGCACCATGTATTCATGTTCTCTTTTACTTCTCACAGAAATCTTATGAGGTTGCTTTTATTTTTCTCCCCATATCATGGTTGAGAAAATGAGGTATAGAGAGGTTAAGTAGCTTTTCCAAAGCACAGAGCAATAAGTCGCAACATTGGGACTCTGTCAGAGATATGTCCAACAATAAAGTTCATGCTCCACTGAATCTCTTTTTAGGGGATTTATTTACAAAGAACTTTCTCACATGTACTTCAAAACAGCCCCATCCACAAGATATTATTACCTTCATCTTACAGACAAAACTAAGGTCAAGACATCCACTTAAGTCCATTAGTTTTTTAAGTAAATCATTTTTAAATGCCAAACAATCATATGAACCATTAGAAACTCTTAAATATGATATTTTTCACATGGCATATAATTTAAATATTCATCCCCTAAGAAAATGTTAGTGTTTAATTTTAACATAAAAGTTTGCCAGCTGCCTTTCTGGATAGAGATGCCAGGTTTAACAAATAAAAATACAGAACGCCTAGTTAAATTTGAATTTCAGATAAACAGTAAATGATTTTCATGGGGCACTTATGCTAAAAAAGTATTCATTGTTTATCTGAAATTCAAATTTAACTGGGCACCCTGAATTTTATCTGGCAGCCCTATTTCTGGAGATCTGTTGAATGTGCAATAAATAAGGGTACTTAAAGCCAGTTGGAAAAGATTAGAAAACGATTCCTTTATCATCAGCTGTGTTTGTACCAGGCACATAACTGTGGAAGGTGGCTACCTAGCAGCTATGCAGCTTTGTGGTCTGGTTTCTGCCCTCCAGGAGTTTATGGTGCCAGTCATTGTCAGTGTAAAAAGAGTAATAAGTTGGGGCACCTGGGTGGCTCTGTTGGTTGAGCATCTGACTCTTGATTTTGGCTCAGGTCTCACAGTTTGTGGGTTCGAGCCCCACATCAGGCTCTGCGCTGACATTTTCGAACCTGCTTGGGATTCTCATTCTCATTCTCTCTCTCTCTCTCTCTCTCTCTTTCTCTCTTTCTCTCTTTCTCTCTTTCTCTCTTTCTCTCTTTCTCTCTCTCTCTCTCTCTCTCTCTCTCTCTCTGTCCCTCCCCCACTTTTGCGTGTACTTTCTTCTCTCTCTCTCTCAAATAAACAAACGTTAAAAAAATTTTTTTAAATATTTAAAAAAGGGTGATATGTTGATGATTCTGTTATATGTTTTTAGTTCTTACTACTAAAATTTAATCATAGGAATTGCCACTTGTGTAGCATTTGATGATTTGTGCTAATTTAAGATTCACAAAATCTTATGATGAGTATTCCCAATTCACAGATGGAGAAAAAGACTAAAATGTCATGTTTCTCAACAGCAGGTTGGTCGCAGAGGTGGACCACAGGGAGGGTGCTGCCAGATAGAAATAAATGTGCTGCCTTTTGGGCCACTTTTATGATGACACCAGATACTGGAGCCCCAGATGACATAGAAGGTGATGACACTTCAAGGAAGTGTCTTCAGGTTGGCCTTGGGCCCCTCAGATTCTGTTAATGTAGCAGTCAGGATTGTCTCAGGTGAACAACCTGGAAGACAAGTTTGTTGTAAGCAAAAAGTAATCCAGGAAAAGCTCAGACCCTATAGGGGTGGTCTGGCCCCCACCTAGGTCACATTTCTCTAAGTGGATATGATTGTTAATTTCATGAGTCATCTTGACCAGGCTGCAGGTTCTCAGATATTTGGTCAAACATTATTCTGGGTGTTTCTGTGAGGGTGTCTCTGGGTGAGTTTAATATTTAAGTCAATAGACTGATAAAACAGATTGCCTTCCCTAAGGCTGGTGGACCGCATCCAATCAGATGAAGGCTTGAATAGAATCTACAACCAAACTGCTGACATTTCCCCAAATGAGAGAAAATTCCTCCTGCCTGATGGTCTTTGAGCTAGAGAATCATTTCCACTGCCTCCCACCTTTGGACCTGAAGTGAAACATCTACTCTTCTTGGATCTCAAGTCTGTTGGCCTTTGAACTGGAGCTATACCGTGAGCTCTCCTCAGTCTCCAGCTTTGTCTACCACAGACCGTGGGACTTGTCAGCCCCCATAATCACATGAGCCAGTTCCTCATAATAAATCTCTCTTTCTGTCTGTCTCTGTCTCTCCCTCTCCCTCCCTCCCTCCTTCCCTGCCCCCCCCTCCCTATATATATATATATATATATATATACATATATATATATACACACACACATATACACATATATATATACACACACACATATACACATATATACATCTTACTCTGTTTCTCTGGAGAATTTTTAGAATTCCAGTGGAGACCCATATCACTACCTCTAGATCTGACAGGGAAAGCAGATGGGTGTTCCTTCTTAAAAAACCCAACGTTGGCTTATTCCACAGTAGCTCGCCTTGTCCTGCCCTTATTACTGCAGTCAAGAAAAGTGACATTTCAGGATAGTTCAGGGAGCCATCTATCCACGTCAAAGGTTTTCAGACATTATTTTTATCAAGTCTTTTTTCTAAGCTTACCGAGAATCTCAATATATAAAGTAGATTAAAAGGGGGATCAACTTTGATGAAATTAACAGCCCTGGGGCAAGGTAGTATGGCATTGAGCTCCACTCCTGTACTGGTAACTCCTTGCTCAAAACCTCTTCACCTTTTGTTTTCATGGAATAGAACTTCATTCTGTTTATCTTTCAACATCTTTTTCTTCTTGAAAAAAAAATTTATTATACAAGTTACAAATACTTACTGTAGAAACTATAGTTGTGCTCGAATAAAAGCAAGAATTACCTATTATCTAAAATGCTACCAACAAGCAAAAACTACTGTTTTCATATTTCTGAATTGTTAACACACATGCACAAATAAATACCTGCATATTCACATTTATATTTGCACAGTATACATAGACCAAAGCCCTTCTGAAACAATTCCTTTCAGAACAATTAGCCATAGAGAATTAGAATGCATCCTTTCATCAGGAAGTGCTAGAGTAAAATTTATATGGACTAATGACACTTTGACCTCTTTAAGCTGACTTTTGATTACACACACCAGAGCCTTTATATACAGATGAGTGCTATCCTTTTCCTAACAGTTACCTAGTGAGACTCAAAATTCCCGTAAAGATGAAAAAAAAAATATTTTAGAATGTCTAGAGTCCTCAGTACATTTTTCTGGGTATTTGTAGTTGCAGCAAATCTGTATTCTTTAGGAGTGAATAGAATGTCTGAAATACGATGGGCAGATCATCTTCAAGGGACGTTTTGGAAGAGTACTGAGGGCCGTCCCTTCGCTGTCCAGAGAACCTCTCCAGTTTTTGCTCCTGCTTCTTGCCTCCACATGCCATCCCTCTTGTCTGGTTCCCTAACAGCTATCTGAGGTTTCCTCAGTCTGTGCTCTTAACATACTTTTCTTCCTCATCTGTGGAAAACATACTCCTGTTTTGAGCCAGTGGTTCTCAAACATCAGTATGCGTCAGAATCACCCAGATTCTGATTCATTAAACCGTAGGTGGGCAGGGCTGCACTCCTGGAGTTTCTGATGCAGTAGGTCTTCAGGAGGGATGAAAAATTTGCATTTCTAACACATTCCCAGGAGATGCTGATCCAGGGATCACGCCTGGAAGCACTGCTCTGCAGGGCTTCTCCAGTGTTGTGTCTGTAATCATCAAGTGTCTTGTTAAGTTCAGGGCCTAGTTCAGGAGGCCTGGGGTGAATCCTGAGGTTCTGCTTTTATAACAAGCTCCCAGGGTCCCCACTTTGAGCATCATGATTGTGAGGCTCAGCTCAGATTAGCCCTAGTTGTTTTGGGAGACAGAGGGCCCACTTTCCTTCTCCATGTCGGTGGTTCCCAAACTTGTCTGCACACTGAACTCAGACAACTTGGGAGAACTCCGGTGCTTCCTGGTGCCTGTATCCCATTGCAGAGATTGCGGTTGATCTGATGTATGGCCTGGGCTTTGGGATTTTTAAAGATCCCCAAGTGGCTCTCATATGTAAACAAGCTGAGGAGCCACTGCTCTAAACACTCAAGGTACCTCCCATGCCTCCATGATATTTTCATTATAGGTCCTCTCTGTTTGCTTATTTTTGTCTTTGCTTTTGTCTAATCTGCCCTGCCAGCTCATTAACCCCCCGAAGGGAGGGATGGAGTCTTTGTTTCCCTCACAGTGTTTTACATGCACTAGTGATCAGTGTTTGTTGAATAAACAAACAAATGACAAAAATCAAAATCAAAATGAATATGTCTAAGACATTACCCAGGCCACCGACCCTCAGTAGAGTAGGATCTCTCAAAAAGCCCTTTATCTAAAGTAATTTGTCTGATTTTTCTCAGAATAGGCTTATAGGAACTGCTTCTCTTTACATGTTCAACTTTCTGACCTTTTGCCTTATGAATTCCATCAAGAAACTTCTCTGATACAGGTTTTATTTTACAGTTGATTTTTTTCACTTGCTACCATGGGCAAGGAATCTTGCCCAATGACTTTGTTCACTTGCACAATGCCGGATCCAGGGACATATGCCTGCCAGCTCTTGGGGCTCTAAAAGCGGGTGCAGGGACCACCCCTAACGTGTGCTGAACCTTTCCCACAGGGGAGCTCCTTTCTTCATATGCACGGGACCTGGAGCATTAGGGTGTGGCCTTCCCCCCCTTGCTGAGGGAGCTCCTCCAGGGGCTAGAAAAGATGGGCTCAGTTTTCTTTGCTATTGCATTCTTCCCTTCCAGACCTCTCAGCAGCTGCAAATGTAGCTGAGTCAGCCAAGTGTAGGCAGCTGAAACCCACGTCTCAAGGTCCTGTGTCTTGTGATAGAGTGACCACTTCTGTGGGTTTGTGACAACAAGCATGGTTTCTTACAATCCAGTGGCTCTATAGTCCCATCTGGAAAGGGCAGAGTTTCTTCACACTGCATTTATTCTCAGAGAGCTAGTAAGTCTTATACTCACCCTCTGTGCTCATGGCGACTGCAGTGAGTTCCAGGTCCTCAGGCTGCTTCCTAATGTTCCGAACAGATTTGTTGGAAGTCCCATCGCTGTACCTAACCCAAGAACGGTGCTGAGGCCCTGCGGCAATGCATGAGTTAGGAGAGAAGTTAGCTGCTCATAACAGAAAACCAAATTCCCCCTTAAACAAGTAGGATTTATCTTGTTTTTCCTCATCTAACAAGACTTTGCTAATGCTGCAACTCAAAATACCATTAGGAGCAAGTCCCCTTCTATTTTCTGCTCTACTCTCCTTAATAAGAAGACATTATGGTTTCCTGGGTCCAGAATGAATGCTACAGCTGTGTGGTTCATGTCCTTAATTCTAGACAGAAAGAATAAGGAAGAGGGAGGCATCATTCCTTTCCATAATTTGCAAGAAACTGAGCTGATGTTACAAGGCTCCCCAGGGCTGCAAGAGAGTCACATAAAGAGTATTTTTAGTTGGGCATGGGGCCAATATACCCCTTTGGCATGGTACCTTGAGCCCACCATATTTTTAGGAGCCTAAAAAATCTTAGTTTCACTTCCTTTTAGAATCAGAAGTAAAAAAGAATGTAATAAATATGAATAATAATAAATCCAGTCTGGATTGTATTTGTCTCCATACCACTGCAGTTGTAAGAGAGTTTTAGTTTTAGTTTTTAAGTGGAGAAGGGGGCCACAAAGGCAAAAGCCCCTAAGGACTGTGACAGTTGTATATGGCTCAGATTGGGATAATCACGTTGTATTCCAGACTGGAATGATGCCGCCCCAGCACTGGAATGTCTTTGTTCCCTCACCTTGAAACCAGGCCTCTTAAGATTATGAGCATTAAAAAACCAATACACATAAATGATAAAAATAATTACGCTGTGTCTACCAGATAGATATCAGCCACTAGAAATATCCTTTAGTGTTGGTGAGTTTTTCTGAATGGCCTATGAGAACATTTTTTTCTTTGAAATAGGATGCTGTTGTGCAACATGAAATTTCTTGACATCATTTTCCGACCCAAGAATCTTAGTAGCTTCAACCTTTGGTTGCCTGTTGTTTATCATTGCCCGATCTGCAAATTCCTTTTCTTAATGTTTTGCCAGTCAGCTGGGTATTGCTTAGACCAGCGACTGCCACAGGGTATATGCTTCCCAATTACCTGTGTACCTGCACAGTCTGCCACCCTGGCCCTTCCCCGAAAGAACATTTAAGGAGGAGTCAGGCTAGTGATTCCTGTATTTTCATTTGTGGTTACAAAAGAATGGGTTTTTCTTCTCCGCAAACATTTGGCTGCCAGCTGCCAGAAGTACCACTTATGAGCCGTTTGGAAGAGCTGCCGGTCCTTAATGGTTTCCAAACGATATTTAAAATGGATCGTGTGGTTGAATGTCATTTCTGTTCTCTTAGCACCTCAAAGTTCCGTGCCCGAAACATTGTACAGAGAGCACCTACCATGTAACCTGTCCCCAAAGAGGAGGCTTTAGTTAACAATACTAACGCAGAACCCTGGAAGCAGAGACAGTATCTTATTCTACTTGGTATCTCCACAGCACAATGTACAGAGTGGCCTCTCTAGTCTCTCACCGAATCCCGGTCCAAATGAATTAAATTACCGACCTAAGAGAAGTTGACCCTAAAACCATTTTACATTTCCAAAACCGATGGAGGATATTAGGTTTTCCTGGGAAAAACAAACTGTCAGTACTTACGATCTTGGCTAAGAGCAATGCCAATAACCAACTAAATATCATTAGCATCATGGTCTCCTAGACAAAAGGGTATCCGTAGAATCAGCTTAAAGTGAAAAAAGTAAAAAGAGTAAATGTTCAGAAGAAAAAAAAAAGCTTTCTGAGAAGCGAGATTAACGGGCAAAACGCTTCACTGTCTAAACCTAGTTTCTTCATCTAGAAAATGGGGTAATATTACCTACTTCAGAGTAGGTTGTGATGAAGATACTCAAGATAATGTTTGTTGGGGCGCCTGGGTGGCTCGGTCGGTTAAGCGTCCGACTATGGCTCAGGTCATGATCTCATGGTTTGTGAGTTGGAGCCCTGCATCGGGCTCTGTGCTGACCGCTCAGAGCCTGGAGGCTGTTTCGGATTCTGTGTCTCCCTCTCTCTCTGACCCTCCCCCGTTCATGCTCTGTCTCTCTCTGTCTCAAAAATAAATAAACGTTAAAAAAAAATGTTTGTAAAGCAGTAATGCCATGTCTGTCACATCGTGAGACCCAGATAGGTGGCGCCTCTATTGTTACTGTTGCTGTTGTTCTTACGGTGCAGCGCAGTTACCAGTCTGGGTCCGGAAATTTATCTATGGTTGTCACCACTGTGGTAGGGGTATTGGGAGATGATAGTTGGGAAAGAAGAATATTAGAAAAGCACGTACTCTTGAGTGAAGCCTCTCCTTACCCTAAATGTTCTTCTTTCATGCAGAAAGATTTTTTCTTATTAGTTCACAACTACCAACCACCGTGAAGAAAGTGTTTGAGAAAGCAATAACCAGAGGCATGATTCTCTAGCTCTCTACCAAATCAAGGAATGGAGTCTCTTGCATACCAAAGACGTTTTGTGATCTTTTAAAAGCTAATTTTAAATGAATTAATTTAACGAACCATCTCCTGTGTAACTGCTCCTTTTAGTTACACAACTGTTTACCAGATTTTGAAAAATGAAACACAAGGACTGTGAGGTTGTCTTATTGTGGGTGAGCCCACACTCTGTCCGTGGCAACGGGTGTGTACTCTGGAGGGTGGAGATTTCCCCCTGCCAGCCATCCAGGGCATATTAAAAGTCATTCCTTTATCCTGTCTCCAAGGCGATTCCCTTTTCTTAGGAATGAGATGACGTTGGAGGCCTCAGTGCTGGCTGAAGGAGAGCAAGGTCAGTCTTCTTGTGCATAGAGGTACGGTGGTCCCTTCATGGCAGCTCAGGGCCAAGATAACCTATGGAAGAGCCCAGTTGGAAGTCCCTAGGATGGGAGTCTAATAGATATTCTGTCTAGAAGCTAGTTTTGAATCTTTGTGCTTTTTGCATGATTATTGCCTAACAGCTTATACTTTGATAATCCTTTGTTAAACATTGCTACACAGTCTTAGCTGGTACTTGGAGGAATAGCCAGTATCCATGTGGGAGGATCCAATGTTCCTACTTAGGGAGGAAGCAAGTTAGGAGATGGTAAAAGATGAATGGCTAATAAACAAGGAATGTCATTCAGAGCAAGAAAACTGGCTGAGGGGTACAGGGATCACCAAATTGTTTAATGAAACATGAAAACATTCCTAAGTGAATTCTCAAAAATTTAGTAGGGGCGGTAGGGTGGATAAGAATCTGGTAATACCAGACTTCCACATAACACAGAATGGGATTCTAGACTATCGATGTGTTTGTTTATGGTCATTATTTTTTTTAAATGAAAGAATTGCCCAAAAAGCTAGAGAATTTGCCAACATTGGAGTTACATTAGTTTGCTAGGGCTGCCATAACAAAACACTACAGACTGGGTGGCCTAAAGGACAGTTAATTTGCTCACAATTTTGGATGCTAGAAGTCTGAGATCAAGGTGTGGGCAGGACTCGTTTCTCCTGAGGCCTCTCTCCTTGGCTTGCAGATGTCTGCCTTCTCCCTGTGTTCTCACATGGCCTTTTTTCTGCACACCAACATATGTGGCGTCTCCTGCTTTTCTTGTAAATACGTCAGTCCTGTTGAATTAGGGCCCAGCCTAACGGCCTCATAATCACTCTCTAAGACCTTGTCTCCAAACGCAGTCCTATTCTGCTGGTGTGCTGGGGGCTAAGGCCTCAATATAGGAATTTGGGAGGGACACAATTCAGGGGTTAATACGTATGTCAAAATGCAATAACATCTAGGTCCTACAGTCTAGAAAAATAAAACAAGGAGATGCAGTTGACATCAGTGTCAGGGTAATAGCCTTCCTCCTCTACTCTGATCCCCTCTCTTGTCTGCAAAGCATGGCATCATTTTTAACTGGTGGTTTTTCTGAGAACCCTAGGCTGTGTCCTAAATGCTAACTTTCTAGAAGGTTTTAACAGACAGCTCTCCATCAGGGATCAGTGAAATGGTGTGGTGGAAAGGACCACAGGGCTAAACTCATGAAATGAACAAAGCCTCCAGTCTCCAGGCCCAGCAGTAAGACCTTGGCTAACAGACAAGCTGTGGTGTGCAAATCTGCTTTCTGCATTTGACTTCCCAGCCACCTCTGGGGTGTCCAGTACTTGATTCAAACACACTCAAGACGAAGCACTCAAATGCTTGCTGAGCATTTCTCTGGCAGGTTTCCAGAGCTTCATTCTTCTTGTTAATGGTGACAGAAAATTACACAAGGTATCCATGATGTTTGATTTGCTACTTACCTCACAGTTTACTTCAAGGTTCCCTCAGAGTTTTCTGAATTTTACTTTCTAGAACAAATATTACTGGCATAGACATCAAGCATGCCCATGCAATTATTCTTAATGGTTGTGGTAAGCAAGTTCTGGATTTTCAGGTCAGGAGCAATCTGTGTTTTAGCAGTTAGCAACTAATGGCCATGTAGTAATAAGTTTAGTTGGCACAGGCTTATTTCTCCAATTCCCTGAGTCAACAATGACAATAGCAACAATGAAGTGCAAATATGAGCATGTTCCTGTTGAGTTCCCTCCCTTAGCTCTCATCCTTACCTGGTAATATGACGTGGCATTGCCCCAGGTTCTCCTTTGGTTTCCATGACTGAAGATGACATCTAAGGAGACTTATCTGATTAATCAAATCATAAAGTTAGACAGGAGCCCAAGAAACTGTTCAGTTAAATCTTCCAAGAAAGCTTCAATGCAACCAAACCATCAGAGTTTTCCAGGGCAGAAAGGCAGTGTTTCCTGTATATTTTGCTGTCAGAAAGGTTTCCTGTGTCAGTCACTCCCTTGCCAGTGTCCGAACTTGAATTAACTGTAACTCTCACTATGTCTCCTGACTGATATCCAGTCTCAGAAAAAGGCCTGGTGTTCCAACATTTTGCCAGAAAATACACAAACTGAACTCTGAACGGTGACCCTGGGTTACCCTTGAAATCTTGATTTCCAGCATTAGTCATGGCCATGTTAGAAGGGCATTTAGCCTATGGCTGATCTAAAAGTTCTTGCTTAATCAATGACTCATATGGTCAATCCCTTGAAATCTGGAGATTAATGCTGGTGGTCATAAGTGTGAATTTCCAGGGAAACCCTTTGCGATTTTTTTGAAGCCCAGTTGTTTTTCTTTCGTGTTAGAAATTTGGCTGTTGCTTATTTTGGGCTATTTGCTTATCACTTTGTTATGTCTTTGTGTTGATGATCAAACCATACTTTGTCATGTTCCCTTCTTTCTGTGGTCTCCCATTTTGCTTCCTTTACATCTTCGACAAAGACCAATAGTTTTAAGGATTCCACCAGCCCAAGTGGCAGCTTAGCAATGGTATCAGCCAGTTCTGGTCCTGCAACCCAGCCTGTGCTTTTGGCCAAATAGGAAGTGCAGTTTGTTCCGTGATCTGCTGTTTGCAAAAAAGAAACCACGGCATAGTGACAAGTGGCCAAGGAAGGACTTGGGCTATACAATATTACATGTTAAAACCCTGGGTTTCTGGGCATAGAAAGTAGAAATGCTTTCAGAGCCATTGGCATAGTTAAACTGTATCCCCCACCACTGCCACACCTAGCCCAGCTCAGACCCTTATTGTGTACGTGAGGAAACCGAGTCCCAGAGACATGTGGTCATTTGCCAGAGTTCATGTAGGTCACTGTTGGAAAGTTGTGTCTATAACTTGGGTCCTCTGACTTCCAGCTTATTGTTTATGACATTATACTGTGCGGCTGTCAAGGGCTTTTTCACCATCCTTCACCTACAGTGCCACCCTAAACCTCAAAACTGTCCAAGTCAGCTTGCTGCATGCAAAATAAAATAACATGTCTGAGTACATGAGCTGTGCAGCCAAAAAACCTGAGTATAATCTCCTCTCCACTCAAGAATCATCCATTTCCTCACCAGCCAGCACTGGTGACTTTGCACCCTCATTCTACAGAGAACAAAAGAATATAAAAATCAAACCATATTACTGGTCTCGTCAAATTCCTTCAGTGTTTCCCTACAGGAGTTCAAATCCCTTGCCTCAGTACTAGAGGCGGCCCTTAGCCTGCCCTAAACCTCCCTACTTCCTTTCTGCTCACTCGCTCCTCACCCTGTTTGTCCCTGTCATTGCTGTATTCTTGCCCTCCCCCCACCCCCCCCACTATCCTTTTCCCCTTGACCAAAGTGCCCATCCTATGCTATTCTTCACTGAATTCTAGCTGAACCTCAAAGACCCAAATTCTTTTTCCCAGGTTTTGCTCAAGAGGGATCCCTTCCACATCCTCTCTGACATCGTGTAAGCACTCCCTGAACCCAGAGTATATAAGGTCTGGCATTGTCTTTTGTATGCACATCACCCAGGTTTCTCCTTTCTTAAAGGCTCTCATGCTTTTTCATGCCTACTGAACACACCTTGCCTCGCCCTTCTTACCTCTGCACCTTTGCCCACACTGTTCTCTTGCTTGGAATTCTATTTCTCATTTTTGCCTACTAGAATCTTATGTGCATATCAAAGTTGAGCTGAAATACTAACCTCCATTAAACGTTCTCTAATATTTTGTATTCTAAGGCTGCTGTAACAAATTACCACACACTTAGTGGCTTAAAACAACACAAATTTATAATTCTGGAAGTCAAGAGTCTGAAATGGCTTTCACAATCAAAGTATCAGGTCTGTGTGTTTTCCAGAGGCTCTAGAGGAGAATCCATTTCTTTGCCTTTTTCATCTTCTAGAAACTCGTGGCATCCCTTGCCTTGTGGCCCCCTTTTCCATCTTCAAAGCCAGCAGGGTAGCATCTTGAAATACCTCTCTGCTTCTGGAATGACACTGCATTCCCTGTCTGAACGTCCTGCTTCCCTCTTCTGAGTACCCTTGTGATGACATTGGGACCACCTGGATATTCCAAGAAACCTCCCACCACAATATCCCTAAATTAATCACATCTTCAAGGTCCCTTTTACCATGTAAAGTAATCCTATTTAGGTTAGGATAAACTCTTTGAGAACAAAGACTGTGTCTTGTCTTTATATTCTGAATCAGAGCCCCAAGCTCAGCCAGTAAAGCTCTACTACTGAGAAGTGCTTCTTTGGCTTGAAAGCCAGGCCATAGAGATATTTGCCTTCTTTGCAGCTGACTGACTCGTGTTCCAGAACAGTTGGACTGTACATGAGGCCCTGTGAACTCTGGGCCCTGTGAATTCCAGGCTTACAGCTCCACATGGTGTGATGTACCCATGAGGTGTGATGTAGCATCTCAGCACATAGAGTGGCTTAGCATGATGTATCTACACAGAGAAAACCTACTAAAATACACCTGAATTCTCATATTTTCTGTTGGTAGCTATATAAATTATTGCAGTTTTTCTAGGGAATGGTTTGGCAACAGATTTGAACATTTTAATTGTGCATATCCTTTTTCCTTATGATTTCATTTCAAGAAACATTCCAACCTTTCTCTCCCACGGTGATGCCCACACATGGGCACAAAGATTATTTACACAATTATGTTCATTGTAGAAGTATCTATAGCAATGGATAATTGGAAACAATGTAAAAGTCTATCAGTATGGTACTAGTTATTAAATTATGGTATAGTAACAAAAAGGGGGTAGTAAGCAGACATTCAGACAAGAGGGAGGTTCATAAACTAGCATGGAAAATGTTCACAACATGTTGTTAAATTAAAAAAAAACAAGTTGCATACAGTACATCTATAACTGTTTGGCTTTTGAAAACAAAATCATAATATACATACAATAATATATATATAATAGAAATATCTGGAAGATAAAGACGTTATCTCTTGGGTCTGTGATTTTGGAACGTTTTCACCTTCTCTGAATATTTGAACATGATTTTACAGTTACGGTTTGCTTCTATTGTTGGAAAAAGGGAAAGAAACCTATTTCTGAAAAATACAGCAACAGATGCTACGTGAATCCTGCAAATGAGAGAGGTCAGTAATGGGCAGTTGGTTAGAGACCAAGGCATCTTTTTTTTCCAGAGGAAATGGAAAGCCAAGAAGGAGATGGTACCCCTTGTTAAATTTCCTGAAATCAACTGCTTTACATTTTCTCTCTCCTCCACAATGTGACAGTAGTCACATAAAAATGTTTCTTAGTGACATTAGGATGTCACAATTCTACTACTGTCTACATCTGACCCTTTTCAGTGTTTCTGCAGCTCGACAATAAGCTTAAGGAGATCTTCCAGAATTCCCAGGATGAGGAGGGAGAAAACATTCCTTATTGTTACTGAATTGCTAACTGTCCTATACCAGTTCGATCATTCACTGAATCTGAGGTTTTTCTTAGTATGTTTGTTTATTTATTTGCTTTGTGAATAATGATAGATAATTTTGGTAGGTAATATTTAGAAGTGGGTGAGATTAGTTACCTCCTGACAAAGTCACTGCCAACAGTTCATACAATCTGAAATGCCAGCTCTCTGTCTTTCGTGTAATCTGACCATACTTTTCGTGGAGAAATCTCTAGATAGGACGATATTTTAGTGGCAGAAATCTGTAGCTCTGAAGGAAGAGCTGGCTCCCAAGACTTACAGGACTGTCACAAGGGCAAAGGCTTAGAGTTTCAAAGCCCCTTAGCAGAACCTAACAAAACACTGAAGAGAAAAAAGCTAGAGACACAGACATGCCTGGGTTCAAATATTGGCTGTCTCCATATACTAACTTTGGTATGTTACATATTCACTTTTGCTTCCATTTATTTATCTGTAAGGCAAGGGTAATAAAAAAAAACATGCTATTGGAATTAAAGGAAATAATGCATATACTGTACACAGTAGCCAATAGACAACATTCATTAAATATAAACTATTGTTGTCATTGTTTTGTGTGGTTCCAGGGGGAGAACTAGAATTTATCGGTAAGAATCAGAAATAGGCAAATAGTGAGTCAACTCAAAAAAAGTTTTCTGGCAATTATAAGTATTATAAAAATAGATTAAGCTATCTTTTGCAGAAATAAATTCCCATCAAGGGCAGTATCCAAGAAGAAACTATCTAAGGTCTTATCAGAGATTTATTTATCTAAGGCTTTGGGAGCATTTCCTGCTCACGATCGAAGACTGGATGTAGGGAGTTCTCTTCACTTCTCTGCAATACACAGATCCTATAATATTGGCCCATTTTCTTTCCTCGTAGGTATGGTTTAGATGTGATTATCCATGTGTAGTCACAGGAGGGTTCTCTTGTCTTTTACAGATTGAGAAGGCTGGTCTGTAGCAACCACTTTTTCTTCATTTCTAACTCTGTGCCCTTGTCCTGAAAACCAGTCAGGAGCCCTTCACAGCATCTGTATTCGTTACAAGTAGCATAAATCATTTTCTGCTTTCACATTTCTTCAGGCTCATACACATTTCACCAGTCGGACATTTCCCATTTCTTGATTTACGTCCATAGTCATAAACATCTTCAAACAACCCTAGCCCCATATTTGTTCTAAAAGATAGGTCTCTGTTGAAACAATAGGACCTTGGTTCTGGAATTAAAATTGCACCCTGGGCTATCTCTCTAGCTCTAGCTTTCTGTCATTTGTTTTTTTATGCCATTTGATTCTTACATAATTTTTGTGTATTTATCGGCCCCCCTGGCTCCTTTTTTCCACCAGGAAAGGCTACATGCAGCTCTTTATTCTTGAGCCCCTCCACGTCCACCTCCACCCCCATCCCTGTACTATTGCTTTCTGTACAGAAATTGTTTGCTGACTTCACCCAGACTTAAATTCTGCCTTGTCTGGGCCTTACCTCTGACCTCTAGCTGTGCCTGCTCATCCTGTCCATTCCTTGGTTGTATTTCACCTCAGGATTCCCCTAACACCCAAAGCTGTCTGTCACTTTTACTGTAACTTTTAAAAAATTAGAATCAATTTTTAACCAGTTCATAATGTTTCCTGTGCCCATTGCTTCATGCATGAAGAGTCAGAGACATCCCTTGGTCCTTGATGAATAGACTAATCATAAAATGATATAAATAATTTATAAACATTAAAAATGTTCACCCTCACTAGACACTTGTTGGGACAAGCACTGGGTGGTGTTATATGTAAGTGATGAATCACTAAATTCTCCTGAAATCATTATTACACTATATGTTAACTGGGATTTAAATAATTTAAAAAATGTTCACCCACACTATTGTAAAATAGAAAATAGAGGCAATGAGGTACTACTTCTCACCTATGAAATCAGAGGAGATTGCAAACTAGGTATGCGCTGCAAGCCTGATGGGGGTGTCCTAGGGCAGACAGACTACCCTATTGATCAAGGGTGATTTGGTACAGACTCTTGGGAAAGCACTTTGCAAAATATAAAAGGAAACACGACAGATACATACAGAGCTTTTGGAGCATAAAGGTTCGTCACAGCATTATTTAGAGTGTGAAAAATAGGAAACAATATTAATGTCCAATGTAGGTAATAGGTAAGGTTTGTCACAACTGTTTTGCAGACATTCAATTCTGAAATCATGGTAGATTCACACGCAGTTGTCAGAAATAAAATAGAGAGTTCCCATTTACACTTAGTTTACCCAGTTTTTCCAGTGATATCTTGTAAAACTCTAGCACAATATCACAGTCAGGATATTGGCATTGATACAGTCAAGATGCAGAATATCTCTGTCACTGCAAGGATCATTCATGTGGAGTTTTCATACCCTCCCTCCTGCCCACACCCCCTCTTCAGCCCCTAGCAACCACTAATCTGTCCTGTTTGTATATGTTTGGCATTTTTGCACTGAGCAGAGTTCTCTGGAGATTCATCTGGGTTGTTGCATGCATCGATAATGCATGTCTTTTTATTGCTGAGTAGTATTCCATGATAGGGATATACACAGTCTGGTTAGCTAAGCCATCGAAAGACATCTGGGGTGTTTGTAGTTTGGGGCTGTTATAAGTCAAGCTGCTGTAAACATTCACACGTAGGCTTTCACATGAACATAACTTTTTGTTTCTCTGGGGTAAATACCCAGGAATGCAATTGCTAGGTCCTATGTCAGTTGCGTGTTTAGTTTTTTAAGAAACTGCCAAACTGTTTTTCGGAGGAGTGTACATTTTTGCGTTCCTGCCAATGAAGTATGAGTGAGCCAGTTCTTCCTCATCTTCGTCAGCCGTCGTGTGACTATTTTTTAGTTTATATTCTGATAGTGTCTAGTGAAGTCTCACTGTGGTTTTCATGTGCATTTCCCTAATGGCTAATGATGTCGAGTACCTTTGTGTCTTATTTGCTGTCTCTATGTTTTCCACATTGAAATGTCTCTTTGTGCCTTGTGCCATTTTCTAATTGGATTGTTTTTTTACCATTAAATTTTTTTAAACTTGAGATATAATTAATGAATGAAACTCATCTCTTTAAGGTGTATAACTTAAACTTGAGATATAATTAATGAATGAAACTCATCTCTTTAAGGTGTATAATTTAGTGTGTTCAAAAGATTGTGTAACCATCACATTTTATGTTAATCACCCTAAAAAGAAAGCCCATATCTGTTAGCAATCAATCTCCATTCTCTCCTTCCTTGGTTCCTGACAACTTCTAATCTACTTTCTATTTCTATAGATTTGTCCACTCCGGACATTTAATAACAAACAGAATCATACAATATGTGGCCTTTTGTGACTGGCTTCTTTTACTTGACATATTGTTTTATTTTTTTAGCATTTTTTAAATATTTGTTTATTTTTGAGAGAGAGAGAGAGAGAGACAGAGTGTGAGTGGGGGAGGGGCAGAGAGAGAGGGAGACACAGAATCCAAAGCAGGCCCCAGGGTCTGGGCTGTCAGCACGGGACCGACATGAGGCTTGAACTTGTGAACCAGGAGGTCATGACCTGAGCCGAAGTTGGATGCTTACCGGACTGAGCCACCCAGGCACCCCTACTGGACATAATGTTTTCAAGGTTCAACCTTATTGTAGCATGTATCAGTGCTTCATTCCTTTTTATGGCTGCATAATATTACACTGTGTGGATAAACCACATTTTTTTTAGCTATTTATCAGTTGAGGGACATTTAAGTTGCTTCCACTTTGGGGCTAATATGAATAGTGCTGCTATGTATGTTTGTATTCAAGTTTTTATGCGCACCTATTTTCAATTCTTTGGGCATATTTCTAGGAGTGGAATTGCTGAGTCATATGCTAAATCCATGTTTTAACTTTTTAAAGAAACTGCCAAACTGTTTTCCAAAGCTGCTGCCCCACTTGACGTTCCCCCAACAGTGTATGAGTGTGTAGGAAATGTAACGATTTCAGGAAAAGGCTCTGCCATCTTAGATAAAACATTTCTTTCTGGGCAGTGAATTATCCCTCAGCTGAACTACTGATCTTGACCACGCAGTGCTGCAGAGGGTCCATATGTTTAGTGATATAAATGATAGCCCCTCAGGCATCCTACGCACACAATGAGCAAGGACTCTTTCATACCCTTTCCCAGGGCCTGCCACCACAATTTTCACATGACCCTCTGAGCTAATCATCCTCCTTCAGGAGAACTCCCATCAAATACTCCCTCATTATCACATCTGACAAAGCAGATCCTAGCTGTTAATGACAAATTAAAGAGTTCTAGTCACCCCTCTCTCCTAGAAAGCAGTGCCCCTCAGTTCTGTAGGGAACATCTGCTTTTCAGAAACTAGTGTTGGCATTTTAAGGCGTGAGCCAGCAGGGAGATCGCCCCTGCAGGGGCCTGAGGAGGCACTCTGGCTTGCTACCCTCTCCCAGAAAGCCAGCCCCTTAGGCACAAACAGCTCAAGCAAAGAGCAGGAGGTGGTCTAGGGCCTCTGAAAAAGAAGGGGCTGACTCCCTCCTTCTCAGGGGCGATGGGAACAGCACTGTGGTGAGGAGCATAGTGGAAACTCTGTGCAGGACTGGGTGGCTCCCTACAGCTGTTAGGCAGAAACCAGGACTCCCACTTTCTCAGCTTAGCTGTGTCATAGGGGAAGTCTCTGCCACGGACCCTATCATTTCTGAAAAGAAGCTGGGTCAGCTATGAACAAGCGTTCTTGGCCAGAGGGCATTAAGGGTGGTGAGAGATCCAGAAAATGGATCACAGGGATGCTGGCTGAAGGAACTGAGGCGGTTTGGCCTGGAGGAGAAACAGGCAAGGGGAGCAGGACGTGAGAGGCTGCTGTGCTGAAGGAGGAGCCCGCTTAGTCTGTGCAGCTCTGAGAGCCCAGCTAGGACCAAAGGGTGGGTGGAAAGTAATGGAAGGCGTTGGGCTCAGAAAGGTTCCAACTAATAATTAAAGCTGCCCAACTTGAAGGAATCAGCAAATTAATGCATTCTTAAAATTCTCTATTCCATGAGGCTTTCACGTAGCCACATGGGTCTCTCGGTGACATAGCTAAGCTGTGCATTAATGGGACTGTGCATTGTGTGAGGGAAGAGATTAATTTCGTACTGCTTCCAGTAGCTATGCTCAAGGGTGAGCCTAATGGACACACGCAATAAAATAAACGGTGACCCCCTTTTTCTGCCCTGATTCCAGAGCTGCTTGCTGCTCTTTGGGCTTTCCCCCAGGAGTGCTGGGGTCTCCGGGACTAAAAGGCTGGGAGTCTGCTCTACAAGCCCACTTCTCTTACCATCCCACCCCCTCCTCCTGTGACCGTTAACCCAGCTCTTTTGGATATCCTGGATAGAGATAGAATGACATGTTTGGACGAATCTGGGGGAAAAGGATTTTACCACTAAAGAGATTTGACCTTGTGACGGAATTAAAGGCTCTAAGAAGAATTGCCAATCTCTACAGACTCATGGAATTTGCAGCTCAGGAAGGTTGATGTCTAGGCTCTCCCCCATGTGGTTGGTTAGTGCCTCAGTAGACCATCCATCGATAGGCAATCTGAATCTTTTGCTTCCCCATCAAAAATTTTTGGTGCTATGTCTTATCAGGGTTTTACCCTCTGCAGTGCCTTAAGTTCATGGCCAGCTACTTTAAAGGCTTCCATCAGAACAATGGGGGAATTCAGGCATTGTGGTGGGGTGGGAAGAATTTCTGGCCAAGAGTGAGTTCCTCAAAATAACAGTGAATAGGTAGTTTTCTAGCTCAGAGGTTTTCAAACGTTTTGGTTCTTATACTAAGAGAATCTTAGTAAAGTCTGTATCATCATGCAATTTTAAGTTAATAAAGTTTTTCTTCACAAGTTTATTTTCAAAGGGTATAATTGGGAGCATATTATAAATGTTAACATTTTAAAATAAAAGTTGTATTTTTTTTTGGTAAGTGTATATAATCAAATCTAAACAAGGCAATTGATAATCTATCATTCTATTTTTAAAAACAAACTTATTTAACTTGCAGAAATTTGACTTTCTTTTCTCCTTGAACTCAAATTTTCATTCCATTTGTCCTCCAAAATTTTACTTTAATTTTTGTTTAAAAGATTTTATTAATTACACATTTATCTTTAATAAAAATGTATCTAAATTAAAAATTTTAACTTTTATGTTCTGTGACCATAAAACTCTAAGCATTAAAAAAAAATCTGTGTGACTGGGGTACCTGGGTGGCTCAGTCAGTTAAGTGTCTGACTTTGGCTCCGGTCATGATCTTACGGTTCGTGAGTTCAAGCCCCACATAGGGCTCTGTGCTGACAGCTCAGAGCCTGGATCCAGCTTCAAATTCTGTGTGTCCCTCTCTCTCTGCCCCTCCCCTGATCATGCTCTGTCTCTCTCTTTCAAAAATAGACATTAAAAAAAAAAAATCTGTGTGATTGAATTATCACGATTAGCAATACACTACTGATTAAAACAACATGAATACATTATACTAATTAATAAATACAAAAAAAGCAAATGCATCTCTTGATCTATTGCAAATGCATCACTTGATGAGATGAACTTTCTTCAGTTAGTTCATGTATCTGTAGAGGAATAGTATTTATTGCTAGAAGGAGATGGGTCAACTTCAATTCTGTTTCAATTTTTTGTGTTTATAGATGTAAACTGCAGGAATTTAAAGTATATTATAGCAATGCAATTCAATAATTTTAATTTCTGTGTTAGATGCCAAAATTCATCTACTGCAAAACATATTTTTAATCTTCTGTCACCTG
Organism: Panthera uncia; assembly: GCF_023721935.1. NCBI lineage: Eukaryota > Metazoa > Chordata > Mammalia > Carnivora > Felidae > Panthera > Panthera uncia. The sequence continues at coordinate 85,925,824 of NW_026057577.1, forward strand.
ACAACTTGATTAGGTTCTTCTTCGTTTTTCTTACAAGCGGTGAATTGGAAAGCACGTGACTTGCAAAGAGCTTTGTTCTTGTCATTAGCATAATTCACTTTCTTAATTTATGGGAAGTACACCAAAAGAGCTCTGCTAAGACTTATCACTGTTTTTATGCTGTTAACATTTTCACTTAGACTCACCTTTTAAAATTCCGTGTCTTCAGAAAAGATAGGAAAAACAGGTACATTATTCATTTCATTACACTTTTGCCAAAATAATGCCTTTTGATAAAATGCTTCGACCTATTTTTTGCTTTAAGCATGTTACTATTACTCGAGGGCTGCAAATTCAGCTCCTTCACAGAAAATGTCTGTCACAAACCTTATTGGCAGAACGAGGCTTTGTTGCCAAACCAAGTAGCCAACTCAGATGTGCTGTCAGAAAAAACTTTGACTTCGCTTTTCAATTCACATGGCTATTTTGAAGATTATTATACAGATCAGTGAAGATTAAAAGCATATCTTGTGAAACTGATCACTGAAGATAAATATTAAAATTATAAAGATCTAATATAATTATTCCATGTTTAAGTTATTAAAATAAGACAATCAAAAGACTCTTTTTCATAGAAAGTAAGAACAGTGATAAAAGGCATGGTAGATCTCTGGTAAAACCGTATATTAAACACTGCTGACTGGCTTTGGAGAAGAACTAGTATAAAAATCAGAACTACCACAATGATGTAGAAAGGTCCTAGGCTACTAATCAGTCTGGCAGCACATAATTTTTTTATTATGAAAAAAATATTAAACATTTAATAAGATAGAATCTGATGAGAATGGACTATAACTGAAATGAGTACTTTATGTTGTGGTTTGATGCAACAGGTTTTGACAACTGTATTAACTAACACGCATCAAACCTGAAAACGCACAGGAAAGTTTATCCTTGGTTTTATCCACTTTATCTTGTAAAAACCAATGGTATTCCCTAAAGCCTCTCTAGTTACATTGAAAATAGTCAGCATTGCAAACCTATGTTGCTTTAGCTGCCCTAAGTTGCTTTTCTTCCCAGTTAAGATATATCCTAGGGATGAGGAAGGAGAACGGTGGAAAATAATTGTTTACGAGTACGTGAAGAGGCCATTTTTGGTATTCCAGGTCTCTGACTGATTTTCTCCATGCTTCGTTCTCTCAGGGCTCTCCCTCAAAAGCAAGGGGTTCTTTGACAAGAGAGTAAGGATGTGGAAGAGGAAATGGTATGATATAAAAGTTGTTACTATTTCTATCACTCCACTTTACCATATGTGTCTGAATTCTAAAAAACCATATAAGCATCCAAACACCTTATTTCTGTTTTTCTAATGTATCACTTTTAACATGTGTTTAAGAAGGGGAAGCCAAAAGTTCTATGGATTTGTGATTAAAGGAACCTTTAAAGGACCACAAAGGTTCCATTAAAGGAAATTTTCTCTTTGCCACATCTGGAGATTTGTGGTCATATTAAGGGCAATGTGTCATATTAAGATTTGGAATAGGTGAAACTTATATCTTCATTTTTAGAATGTGGGGAAAGGGCTAATATAAATACAGACTGATTCTCAGTAGATCAATTTTAGTAAAAAGTCTGATAGGTTTAGGGGATTTGGAAATTAATTCCCTTAGAACTCTCCATGAGCATATACTCCTTGGAAACACTTCACATGCCCTGAAGCACACATACCCTAGTTTAAAAATCATGAACTTATCAGACCCCTGTGTAGCCTAACCTGACCCAGTCCAAGATTTTTTTTTTTTTTTTTTTTTTTTTTTTACCATGGTCTTCTCAGTCACTGAGGCAGGGTCATCAGAAGTTTAAAAGAGGACCTGGGAGTGCAGATGGGACGGCAGCAGCCCCTGTTCTGGGAACAGTAAAGGGAAGCCTGTTCCCAGTCTGGTGTTCATATAGAACTGCATGTTCCCCAGCTACCAAACTAAAAGGTCTCAGAAGGTTCCCTGGCCCTTTGTTGGTGAATAAGCACATCACCGTTCCCTGAAACGAGGGATTTGTGTTGCAAACCCACAAGCCAACGGTGGCAGGCACGTAGTATAAGAAAAGAAGAGGTTATGAGCACTGGATCTTGGAGGGGTAGTGGCCAAGAGGGCCAGAGGTGGCCCTCCAACCCCTCTGTTGCCAGATCTTCCAGTTTTCAAGGGAAGACAAAAAGCTGCATTTTCACATAAAATTTTCCAATTTGTAAATGCTGGCAATTTAACGTTTTTATAAAACACCCAGCAGGCAAAACAAGTCTACAGGTCCTATCTGATCCATGGCTGTTGGTTAGCTATCTCTGCCCAAAGGTGACATGGTTGTTTGCCTCCAAAGAGAGAACAGAGTGGTTCCTAATCAGAGTTTGTGTTTCCCGCGTGGACTCCAGCTAGCGCACTAGTTTTTTACCTCTGCCTCAGCAGTTATTAACCCTTAGCTTAGCAAGTCATAGCTGGGTCCCGAAGGTTTCAAGTGAAGGGAATCTTTCAAGCTTCATGGAGGCTGAGGGAGTTGTCATCAGCAAACTGAAGTCCACTGAGTTGAATAGAACTTTAGACGTCATTTATTCTAGCTTTCCTGTTTTTACAGTTTCCAATACATTCTCCAAATCTTCCCTTCGGGGGTGACAATACTAGTCTTAATAAATGGAGGCTACGCAACCCCAATATTACAGTTCTTGGATGCTATCCTTAGACACCTTCAATCTGGAAAGTTGAAACTTCTCTCTGGATCTCTAAAGACTGTAAAAACCTCTTCAGTGAAAGTAGCTATGATTCTATTTCAACCTTCTCACTTGCAGCCCCTGGCTTACAATTACCCTGAGTGCTTTAACTTCAGATGGTATGCTGCTTTTAAAATGTGGCCATAAACTCTTCAATATTTTTCTCCTTAGGAGGTAGAGCATAATTTCCTCCCTGTGATTGTGGGCTATATTTAGTGACTTGCTTCTAATGAATAGAATATGATAGATGATAGTGACTTCTGAGAATAGGTCACAGGCATTGTGGCTCGCTCCCAGCTCTCGAATTACTTGCTCTAGGGGAAGCCAGAGGTCATGAGGACACTTAAGTAGCCTTGTGTGGAGGCCCGTGAGTGGAGGAATAGAGTTCTCCTGCCAACAGAGGATTCTCCAGCCCTAGTCAAGCCTTCAGATGACTGCAGCTTGGTAACATCTTGACAGCAAGCTCGTGAGATCCTGAGCCGGAAGCACTGGCTAAATTGTTCCTGACTAGACTAGAATCTGTGAGGTGAGAAAAGTTTGTTGTTCCAGGATGCAGGGTGTGGATGTCATGTGTTACGTGGCAATAGATAACTAATAGAGATGGGCATAAAGCAGCCTGGGCCGTACCCCCTCCATGGCCTGGCCTCATCACTTCTGTTTCCCCTTTAGCAAGGGCAGGGAGACAAGATGGATCCCCTCCCAGCTGTGATAACATACAGGTGATGGGAAGCTGTTGGGCAAGGAAAATGGCAGTTGTTTATAAGGTGGAAGGTAATTAAGTTTAAGGAGGACTTCTCTTATGTTCAGAAATAGGAACCTCTGGACGGAATTACCAAAAAAGGTAGTGGTAGCTCCGTTTTAAGACTTTTCTTTCAGATTGGACAAATTCTGAGTACATGGAAGGCAGCTGGGATTTAGTTCTGCCCTAAGGCTCCTTTATCTTAATAAAAGTTGAGGGTAAATAGGACACTTCACCAAAATCTGAGATGTGCATTAATTTCAAAAGTAACTCCCCAGTGTAAAAGTCCTTCCTGACACACACACGTCAAGACTCGAGATTTCTCAGAGAGCATCGGATTGCCTCTCCAGAAACTGATCACCCAGTTTGGGGCAAGGTCACCTTCTGCCCCTCTCCCTTCTCTCTGGCCTTTATCTCAGAGGCCTGTTCCTTAGCCTCTGTTCAGGTGAAACTCAAGTGTCTGAACCCAGCCAGCCACTTTCGCACCTTGTGGTAAGGCAATGAAGTTTCACTGTCATTGGAAGGAGAAGAGAGCAGCTGTGTTTCTCATACAGGGAGAGGATGAACCCCCTGAATTTCTGGGTTTCAGGGTCACAGGAGACCTCCAGGAGTTGTGGTGATGCCCTTTTACCATGTGCTAGATTCCAGGTAGCTGGACCCCTATGAATTAGTGACTTAAAATCGTGTCTCAAATTTGTATCTTCTTCCAAGCATAAGCCTTTTATCTGTGTATTAAGTGCAAATATGCCATGAAGACGTGAGGGCTGGTATCTTTGGGATAAAGAATGCCATAAGGTAGGTCTTAATGGCAAGGAGTAAGAAAGAGTAAGTTTTGAGGTGTGTGGGAGTACCCTGAAAGGGGAAAGAAAAAGTGTAGAAATAAAAAGGGTCTTGGTTTAATTCTTCTTTGTATCCAGAGGCAGCTCTCCAAAACCATCCCGACAAGCCACTGCCTCACCCCTCATCTCGTAAAACCTTCAGAAGGGAACACACATGAAAGGCAGAGCAGATTCTATCTCTTTCCAGATTTGCCCTTCGGTCTACTTTTGGGGCTCTGAGAACACATGAATTAACATGAACCAGGGAAAGCATTCAAAAGTAGGCCTCTCCAATGATGAGCCAAGCCAGTTACCTTACAGCTTGCATATTTATTGAACAAAGACTACTAAAATAGCTAAAATACACTGGGTACTTGTGAGTGCATCAGTAAAGATCACATTGTTACAAAAGCCTGCATTTTCAGCAGCGCACAACTGCAACTCTACATAAATGCCACAGATGCAGAATACTGTTTTCTTGCTCTATTTACACAGCTGATATACCTATTCTAACAAAGGAGGGAGGAAGAAAATGCACAAGAAACTCAGGCCAGTGGGGGAGCAAGAAGAGAAAGAAGAAGTTACATGCATCATCTGTGTTAACAGTCAGAAGCATGACAGGGCGGGACAGAGCCTGCCTTGTCAAAGGAAGAGCTACAAGACGGTTATATAAAAATTAAGGTGGGCTTTCAGACTGGCTAACACAACAACAATCCATGAGAAGATGGTATTGTCTGATTTTATTTTTGTTTATCCATTTCATTGGGAGCAAGGACAAAAATGTAAAATCTACACCTTGCTTCTCAAAACTGCCGGAAAAGGGTGCTCTGCCTTTTTAAAAAAAATTTTTTTATAGATAGGTTTTCCAACTTGACTTTTGGGAACGGTGTAATTTGCATATACCTACTCAGATGTCAGTGTTTTGGATTTTTTTCTGGAGGGCATGTATTTTAAAAGTTTGCCCTTCCCCACCCCCCCCCCCATATCCTTTCAAACAAAAAGAACCAAAAGAGACACCTAAAAATGCCTGTCAAATTATTGCTTGTCTTTCTCTAAGCTAGGCAGGCGAGGCTACCGGAAAGAAGAGATTTGGTAAGTAAGTTACAGTTTTGTGATTGCTCCCGCTCCACTGACTGCATGTCCATGAGCGCCAGCCAATGAGACGTGAGTCTCTTACTCTCTCTGGTAGCATTCGCCAACCTACCACGCTGAAGAAGAAAGCCACACTGAAGACACGAGGAAAACAAGTCAATCCGGTCTAGAGAACAACATTCAGGGAAACAGAGTACCAACACCTTCTTAGAACATGGAAATAAAATATAACTCCGTCAGAGCTACCTCGCCAAGGAGCATGTTGAAAGTCCAAAATAGCACCATTCATCAGTGTCTCAGGTCCTGTGGCAGCATCTCGGTCACTTACCACAAGGAAACAATGAGTTTCAAACTACTTCTATACATCAAAAGAGTACATGGATAAAATATAGAGATATACAGACAATTGATGAACATAAACTACTAGGCTTGTTACATCTAAATGAAAAAAAAAAATGGGGACTCTCAGCCTCTGCAAGAAGCAGTAGGGAGCTGTGTGAGTGAAAAGGCAGGAGTGGACCGGTTGTGTGACAGCAGAGGGAGTCTGAGTTGTGGAAGACATCGTCATCGAGAACCAGGCCTGAAGGCCCACCTGTAAGGGTTGTAAACGTGGATTCACAGTGTGAAATTCTGAGCGTTTTCACTTGAGTCAGAATGATTAAAAACTGGTTTGATGATACCTATTTGTCCACTGTAAATTCTCTAAAGCAAGGCTCAGAGTCCCATAGTTTCTTCTTATACTTGATGATTTACACAGAAAAAAATCCCATATATGATACCATGACCTCATCAATACCCATACACCATATGTAATACAAATGGAGGTGTTAACGATTAAAAAGAGTGGAGGTAACTGATGCCTGGGGAGTGGAGTTCACTGCTGCCAAGTGGAGTCAGGGAGGCAGCCTCAATCTTGTCATCCTTCTTGCGGTTCACCTCCTTGGGGACAGGAAGGCTTCCCTGAAAAGCAGGTGGACCCACACACAAACAGATGGACACACACACACACACAAAAGGCACTTAGTCATGCTTGTGAAACCATTTGAAATTTTTTGCCTCTCCCTCCCGCCTTTTATCCTTGAACTCCCCATGTTTTGCAGAGTTTACATATTAAACACAGTTCGCCTGAATGTAAATATTAGGTCTGTGGGGGCATGAAGTAATTAAACACTAG